>NC_051184.2:92457656-92709501 GCF_013339695.2 Rhipicephalus sanguineus | reverse complement strand
TTCTTTCTATTTCTTCCTTTCTCTCTTCTATCTTTTTTGCTTCTCTTTCTCTCTTTTCTTTATCTCTCACTTTCCTTCTTTTTCTCGCTCTCTTTCTTTCTTCCTTTCTTTCTTTCTCTGTCTTCCTTTCTCTTTATCTCTCTTTTTGCTTCTCTTTCTCTCTTTCTCTTTATATCTCACTTTCTTCTTTTTCTCTCTCTCTTTTTTCTTCCTTTCTTTCTTTCTCTTTCTTCCTTTCTTTATCTCTCTTTTTGCTTCTCTTTCTCTCTTTCTCTTTATCTCTCACTTTCCTTCTTTTTCTCGCTCTCTTTCTTTCTTCCTTTCTTTCTTTCTCTGTCTTCCTTTCTCTTTATCTCTCTTTTTGCTTCTCTTTCTCTCTTTCTCTTTATCTCTCACTTTCCTTCTTTTTCTCTCTCTCTTTCTTTCTTCCTTTCTTTCTTTCTCTTTCTTCCTTTCTCTTTATCTCTCTTTTTGCTTCTCTTTCTCTCTTTCTCTTTATCTCTCACTTTCCTTCTTTTTCTCGCTCTCTTTCTTTCTTCCTTTCTTTCTTTCTCTTTCTTCCTTTCTCTTTATCTCTCTTTTTGCTTCTCTTTCTCTCTTTCTCTTTATCTCTCACTTTCCTTCTTTTTCTCTCTCTCTTCTTTCTTCCTTTCTTTCTTTCTCTTTCTTCCTTTCTCTTTATCTCTCTTTTTGCTTCTCTTTCTCTTTCTCTTTATCTCTCACTTTCCTTCTTTTTCTCGCTCTCTTTCTTTCTTCCTTTCTTTCTTTCTCTGTCTTCCTTTCTCTTTATCTCTCTTTTTGCTTCTCTTTCTCTCTTTCTCTTTATCTCTCACTTTCCTTCTTTTTCTCTCTCTCTTTCTTCCTTTCTTCTTTCTATTTATTATTATATTATCTCTCTTTTGCTTCTCTTTATCTCTTTCTTTATCTATCAATTTCATTCTTTTTCTCGCTCTCTTTCTTTCCGTTATTTCTTTCTCTTTCTCCTTTCTCTTTATCTCTCTTTTTGCTTCTCTTTTCTCTTTCTTTCTCTATCTCCCTTTCTTCTTTTTCTCTCTCCTTTCTTTCTTCCTTTCTTTCTTTCTCTTTCTTCTTTTCTCTTTATCTCTTCTTGTTCTCTTCTCTCCTTATCTTTATCTCTCACTTTCCTTCTTTTATCTCTCTTTCTTCTCCTTTCTTTCTTTCTCTTTCTTCCTTTCTCTTTTTATCTCTTTTTTTGTTCTCTTCTCTCTTTCTCTTTATCTCTCACTTTCCTTCTTTTTCTCTCTCTATTTCTTCTTCCTTTCTTTATCTTCCTGTTTGATTCTTTCTCTCTTTCTCTTTATCTCTCACGTTTCCTTATTTTCTCTATATCTTTCTTTCTTCATTTCTTTCTTTCTCTTTCTTCCTTTCTCTTTATATCTCTTTTTGCTTCTCTTTCTCTATTCTCTTTATCTCTCACTTTCTTCTTTTTCTCGATCTCTTTCTTTCTAATTTCTTTCTTTCTCTGTCTTCCTTTCTCTTTATATCTCTTTTTGCTTCTCTTTCTCTCTTTATCCTTATCTCTCACTTTCCTTTTTTTCTCTATATTTCGCGTTCTCTCTTTCTTTGATTTCTCTCTTCGTCTTCCTTTCTCTTTATCTCTCTTTTTGCTTCTCTTTCTCTCTTTCTCTTTATCTCTCACTTTCCTTCTTTTTCTCTCTCTTTTCTTTCTTCCTTTCTTTCTTTCTCTTTCTTCCTTTCTTTTATCTCTCTTTTTGCTTCTCTTTCTCTCTTTCTTTCTATTATCTCTCACTTTCCTTCTTTTTATCTCTCTTCTCTTCTTTTCTTCCTTTCTTTCTTTCTCTTTCTTCCTTTCTCTTTATCTCTCTTTTTGCTTCTCTTTCTCTCTTTCTTTCTCTTTATCTCTCACTTTCCTTCTTTTTCTCTCTCTCTTTCTTTCTTCCTTTCTTTCTTTCTCTTTCTTCCTTTCTCTTTATCTCTCTTTTTGCTTCTCTTTCTCTCTTTCTTTCTCTTTTCTCTTTATCTCTCACTTTCCTTCTTTTTCTCTCTCTCTTTCTTTCTTCCTTTCTTTCTTTCTCTTTCTCTCTTTCTCTTTTCTCTCACTTTCCTTCTTTTTCTCTCTCTCTTTCTTTCGTTCCTTTCTTTCTTTCTCTTTCTTCTTCTCTTTATACTCTCTTTTTGTTCTCTTCTCTCTTTCTTTCTCTTATCTCTCACTTTCCTTCTTTTTTCTCTTTTTCTTTCTTTCTTTTTTTGTCTTCCTTTCTTTTATCTCTCTTTTTGCTTCTCTTTCTCGCTTTCTTTCTCTTATATCCTCACTTTCTTCTTTTTCTCTCTCTTTCTTCTTCCTTTCTTTCTTTCTCTTTCCCTTTCTCTTTATCTCTCTTTTTGCTTCTCTTTCTCTCTTTTTCGCTTTATCTCACTTTCCTTCTTTTCGCTTCTCTCTTTCTTTCTTCCTTCTTTCTTTCTCTTTCTTCCTTTCTTTATCTCTCTTTGCTTCTCTTTTCTCTCTTTCTTTCTCTTTATCTCTCACTTTCCTTCTTTTTCTCTCTCTCTTTCTTTCTTCCTTTCTTTCTTTCTCTTTCTTCCTTTCTCTTTATCTCTCTCTTTCCTTCTCTTTCTCTCTTTCTTCTTTTATCTCTCACTTTCCTTCTTTTTCTCTCTCTCTTTTTCTTCCTTCTTTCTTTCTCTTCTTCCTTTCTCTTTATCTCTCTTTTTGCTTCTCTTTCTCTCTTTCTTTCTCTTTATCTCTCACTTTCCTTCTTTTTCTCTCTCTCTTTCTTTCTTCCTTTCTTTCTTTCTCTTTCTTCCTTTCTCTTTATCTCTCTCTTTCCTTCTCTTTCTCTCTTTCTTTCTCTTTATCTCTCACTTTCCTTCTTTTTCTCTCTCTCTTTCTTTCTTCCTTTCTTTCTTTCTCTTTCTTCCTTTCTCTTTATCTCTCTTTTTGCTTCTCTTTCTCTCTTTCTTTCTCTTTATCTCTCACTTTCCTTCTTTTTCTCTCTCTCTTTCTTTCTTCCTTCTTTCTTTCTCTGTTCTTCCTTTTCTCTTATCTCTCTTTTTTGTTCTCTTTCTCTCTTCTTTCTCTTATCTCTCACTTTCCTTCTTTTTCTCTCTCTCTTTCTTTCTTCCTTTCTTTCTTTCTCTTTCTTCCTTTCTCTTTATCTCTCTTTTTGCTTCTCTTTCTCTCTTTCTTTCTCTTTATCTCTCACTTTCCTTCTTTTTCTCTCTCTCTTTCTTTCTTCCTTTCTTTCTTTCTCTGTCTTCCTTTCTCTTTATCTCTCTCTTTCCTTCTCTTTCTCTCTTTTTATCTCTTTATCTCTCACTTTCCTTCTTTTTCTCTCTTTCTTTCTTTCCTTTTTTCCTTTCTCTTTATCTCTCTCTTTCCTTCTCTTTCTCTCTTTCTTTCTCTTTATCGCTCGCTTTCCTTCTTTTCCTCTCTCTCTTTTTTTCTTTCTTTCTTTCCTTCTCTTTCTTCCATTCTGTTTATCTCTCTCTTTCTTTCCTTCTCTTTGTTCCTTTCTTTCAAATCTCTTCTTTCTTTATTTCTCTTTCTTTCGCCCCGCCACGGTGGTCTCTTGGTTATGGCACTCGGCTGCTGACCTGAAGGTCGCGGGATCGAATCCCGGCCGCGGCGGCTGCATTTTCAATGGAGGCGAAAATGTTTGAGGCCCGTGTACTTAGATTTAGGTGCACGCTAAAGGACCCCAGGTGGTGAAAATTTCCGGAGCCCTCTACTACGGCGTCTCTCACATCATATCTTGGTTTTGCGACGTTAAAACCCAGATATTATTATTATTATTCTCTTTCTTTCTTCCTTTGTCTCTCTCTCTTTCTTCCTTTCTTCCTTCCTCTTTCTTTCGCATTCGCACCATGGTTTTCGTGAGCTCGGTGTGTTCCTTTATTAACTTTGTGTTTCGTCGCACTGCCGAAGCGGATCACAGAGGCCACGTGAAAAGAAGGGCGTGGTTGAGATCTGCTCCACCAGATGCCGCAACGATCCCAGCTGCTCTGAAAAAATAAACCGTCCACGCTTCCACAGAACTCTTTTACTTAATTTCGATTATTCATCCTGAGAGTTCATTGGCCCTTAAGTAAACTTATGCTTCGATACTATATGTATCCGATATAACTCCGATATAAACTCCCCACAGGGCCCACGCATTAGAATCTCCGACCACAAGGGCGCCGCCATTGCCGCCATTACCCTACCGTGCGAGCGTTACCAGCCCCCGAGACGCGTGCCATACTTGACGGTGGTATTCAGTTTTCATCGTGATTAATGAAAATGAGGTCACGCGTAAGTAGAGTTGTAAGTACGTGTCAACAGAAAGCGCAGACGATGACGCACTGAGATTCAAACTCAGTCAGAAGAAGCGCAATCGGCCGCGATCTCGAACTCAAGTGGATGTGGTGGCGCCATCGAGCAAAAGTACCTGAAAACGCATCTTACTGCATGCGCCGCAAGTCCGGCGCACAGTAAATTGCCTAAATAGCCTTGGCTCTTTACTGAAAATCTTCTAAATGAACGTAAAGCACTGTCTGGTTGCTTCTAATTCGTCAGAATGCCCGTGTTTGATTTATATTGCCATTATTACTAACATTTAATAGTGCTAACTTTAGCCGATCTGTATATAATTGCAAAGGCAACAATGACAATGGTAGGGCAATGGCGGTGTTCTTGTGGGCGGTGCTCTTTCGGTCCAGCTTTTCCTCTAGAGTTTGTACTAACTCTGAACTTAAGTCTCTTAACTTGAAGCAGAACCATCGATGTCCTACCAGTTTCATGTTTTAGAACACTTGTGGCGTTTTTTTTTTCTAGAAGAGCCAAATCCAGAAACTGATACTGGGCTAAATTTCACGGGATCGTAAAGCGCACCTAGGTATCTTTCACTTTTAAAACGATTGTAATAAAAATGGGGCAATTCCTTATTGTAACGTGAACTGAAAAACGCAGTTTCGAATAGGGAATGAGCCAAATCATACATCTATTGCAATCAAACTGAGCCAGATTCATTAAACCAGCGCTGCGTCAATAATCGTGACTAATCGTGACCAAAACAACCAACATGGCCGCATCCAATATGTTTCATTTGTGTCCTATAGTTGCTTTGATGTCTGGCTTTCCTTCCAGAGTTAGTTTTTATTGGCCGAGTTCGTAGTTACTGAACGAGATGATGATGTGGGGCAAAACTCGAATATAAAGAGTAAGAGGCCGAGTGTCCTTTCTGCCGTTTAGTGTTTCTCATCGAGTCTCTCGCTGCAGTATCATGTCCTTTCGTTCCAAGACGGTATATTTCAGATAGAAGACAGCTGAAATGGAGATATCGGGCACCGATCAATTCCATGTAGAAGAAGCAGTGATCCGAAACGGCACTGCATAAAATGAGCTAAGAAGAAGAGCTGCAACATTTTTTGAAAGCCTTCTGTAGGCGCCAAGAATATAAATAATAATTGTTGGGATTTCACGTCCTAAAACCACGATATGAGTATGAGGAACGCCGTAGTGGAGGGCTTCGGAAATTCCGACCACCCGGGGTTCTAGAAGCAACCTAGCAACAACCTGCATCACTTTGCTAAGGCCTAGAAACAACCTAGAGGCAACCAGATTAATCTTCAGAATCGTCCAGTTTCGCTGTTTCAAGCCTTGCACGGCTTAGTGCAAGCTTTGCCGACTTTTTTTTTTTTTTGTTTCCGGGGGTCGCGCCATGTCGCTGAACTCAAACAAACTTCGCGTCATTTTGGTACCGACACCTCTTTGAATTCGAGTGTTTTCTTTATTTAGGCGCAAGCCGTAGATGCCTCACGAAACGCGAAAATTGACCCTTAGCGTAGACCGCCGTCCCGCGGCGTCGGCGTCAACACGAGTGATGCAAAAATTGCCACGTGGCGACGTCACTATGACGTCACAGATACCAAATATTTGTGCTGGTCGAGGTAAACAGCGCGAAGGACGAAGACAGATTAAAGGAGGGACTTGCCTTGCCTTGTGAGAGCATGCGCAGTAAAATGTATATGTTTGGTGTTTCTTCATTAAATTTTCACTTGAAAGTAACAGCGCTCGGGTTGTGTCCCTCCTTTGCTCTGTCTTCGTCTTTTGCACTGTTTCCCCTCGACCAGCTATGAATCGTTACCAACTTGCCCAGTTTTCGATTCTACATATATTTGTGACTTCACCATGACTCACTGTGACTGCACATGATGGCGTCATCGCATGATGGCGTCATCACATGACGTCGTCGCTTGGTCAAAGGTTGGCTGATCGCGGATGCGCTGCAAAGTCACGTCAGGTGCTGGAATGCTTCCGATTTCTCCGATCTCGGAGGCTGTGCAAAACCGCACTGAGTGCAAAAAGCTTTCTTAGGGTGGCGGGGAAAGGATAAGTACATCAACTGAGAAGAAAAGGAAGATAGCTTTTGCCCTCGAGTCATCTTAGGCAATTGCATAAGGGAAACTTGATACTTGACAGTGTGACTTTTTGCTTTGTCAAAATCTCGTTCTATATATGTATAAGCCTAGTGCCAAGACCTCGATTCATTGCTCCTAATTATTGAATAACGCAGGTAATGGCCGTGCAGGCGTTCCTTCAGGGTGGCGTGCTCTTCCTCATGGCTCTCGCCGAGCAGATCTTCATGCTGGTGCCGGTCAGCTTCGTCCTAGGCTGGCTGAGCAGCACGCTGGACATGCTGCCCGTCCCCGTCATGCAGCGCTTCGTCGAGTCCGACATCGTGGACAAGCAGCTGGGTCTCTGTCGAGGCGCGTCGGGCGTCGCCTGCCTGCTCGGTCCGGTGCTAGTCAGTGAGTGTAGGAAGGTCCTGTTACCATAGACGTGCGCAGAGGGTGGGGGAACCCCAGCGCTGCCCCACATCTTTACTGAGTCGGACCTGTCCCGTCATTCCACACACGTTTTAACGATAATGGCGGCCGAGGACCTCTTATATTACATTCTAGGAACTGCAAAAGGATGTAAAACTGGGCGAGTTGGTTAAGCTTCATAGTTTAAAGTAGCGCAAAGGACGGAAGCACAACGCAAAGAAGACCACAGGACAATGCGACGAACTAACAACTTCAATCAATCCACTTTATTTTGTCCATTTGAAAACAGAGGTAGCAGAGAATAAATGCTGTCTTTCGACAGCTTGGTGAGCCCGAAATATATACACACAATTTTACACATAATGGTGGCGTTGGATGCGCACACAAGAGGTTGTTTTTGTATATATGGTTCTTCCGGTTTGCAATAGACCTGTCATTTGTTAGTTCAGGGCTTCGTCCTGTGTTGTTCTGCGTATTGTTCCTCCGTATTTTGCACTGCTTTAAACTAGGTACAGAGAACTGCTTACTTTCCACCTTGACACCCAGAAATTCGGGGATCACAACTAGGCCGTTGCGAAAAGCGCGAAGTCGTTCCATTTTGAGTTTTGCGTCCATTGCGAAGCTTTTCTTTAGGACTCGACCAGCGGGGGGGGGGGGGGCACTGCGACTAATGTTGCCCCCCCCCCCCTTACTGGAGAACCCTGCACACGCCTATGCTTGTTACAATGATGTTGATGCAACAGCGCACGAACATCTTCAAGTAAATGTTCAGCGCGGCGCAGATAAGATGTTAGTATACCAACTCTCCCGGATCGCCGTATTACAGTGAAACATCGGTGATGCGATCACAGCTCATACGAATTTCGGGGTGATACGAATTTTTCGTTGGTCCCAGCCAATGCCCATTGGCCTGCAATGTAATGGAATGCGGTTGTAGCGAACCGATTTTCACCCAGCGACGTTTGATACGGACGTACGCTGCCGCCCAGGTACGAAGAGGTGCTGTCCGCGCTGTCGCGTCATAATCGTCATAATCACGGTGTAAGAAAAACACTTTCCTTACGGTCAGAATAGACCTTCAAAGACGCACTCAATTGTGACATGCAAGGTCGTCGGCGAGTTACCGCAGTCGGGGCAACGGTCTGCATAGCAGTGCGGGTAAAATTTACTTAGAGATACAAGATTTGGGAACGTGTTGGTCTGCAGCTGGCGTAACGCTACTGCCTCCTCTCGCGAGAAAGATGGCGGTGGCGCGCTGTAAGTGCGACGGTCGTGCGTATAATAACGAAGGATGTCTTTGTAAGTGAGAAGAGGATCCCCCCACCCTAAACTGGTCGCCTCGCCTCCCTTACCAGTCTTCCTTCACCCTTTACATACCGAGGAGCTGTGGTATGATACTCTCCGCGACGGACCTACCGAGGTCCTCCGAGCCGTAATACAGCGAGCCCGACTCGTCGCTGGAGTCATCTTAGGGACCCGGACTAGGGGTTCCTCCCACGCGCTTCTTTGCTATTCAAACATCAATAAAGACGTTTTACTCTCTCAAAGACGCGTCACGGCCTCCGAGATTGTGTGTGCGAATCTTTGAGGCTCTTATGTGCTTCCGTGTGCCTTCGCGTTTAGATTACAGAGGACATTAGCGACATGCTTTTTTTTTTCTAACGAGTCGACGCGGGCTGCTGTCGTTGTACTGTGTTTACACGTGCCTGCCTCGTGCATCAGACATCCTATGATAGGTGGACGAGGACCGAAAGAAGGCGAGGACGGTCTTGGCGAAGGAGTCGGGCCTCACAACGTCAACATGCGCGACCTTTTAGGTCGCACTTGTGCGGACACGGCCGTAAATCTCCCAAAAAACATCCCCAACACCTCCGCGATAACAAAATCATAACACAGGACCGTGGTTCTGTAATTTTGTTACCCTCATCCATCGCATCAAAGCGCGTCTTTTGTTACTTTTGCTGCAGTACTCCTTTGTCATGCAAAAAAGCAAACTAAAAATTGGAAAGGGCTACTGCTGTCGCGGGTCACAACGCACCTGGTTCATTAATTAAATACGCGCGCACGAGCCGTATATTTACGAGTGCTGGTATGATTGGCGGCATCTAAAAACTTAACTGACATTCATTCAGGGTTCTTCCTGACGTTGCTGCGGCCCTGAAAAAAAAATCACAGCATATCCACGGAGCATGGAGGAAAAAAAAACCAGGAGGGAGCGTCACGTGACATTTTTGAAGCCCAGCCAAAAGAAATGAAACAGGGGCATGCTGGGAAATGAGCACCCTCACGTGATAGGCAAGCGGTGAGAGGGGGGGAGCGGCGTCCGAGGAGGTTGGCTTGTGGACGCTAGACGCGCGCGCTCGTCAATTTTTGTTTTTTGTTCATGAGCCCACCAAAAAAGGAAACGAAACAGGAGCATCATGGGAAGTGAGCCTCGAGCCAGCGGCTTCGGAGGAGGTTGGCGCGGCTTCAAAGCTTCAGAGGAGGAATGGCGCGGCTTCAGAGGCGGTTGGCTTGTGAACGCTAGGCGCGCTCCCTCCTATATTTTTTTCTTTCCTCCATGCCACGGAGTGAATGATGATGAGTGGGCGAAGCTGCGGAGGTTCATCGGTAAACCGTGAATCTTCCGTGAATTCTGCCCAGTACATCATCACCGACGTGAGATCGGGCGCGTTTATACTAAAGGTTCGATTAGTTGTGACGACTTGCAGCTGACTTTAATTTTACATGTACGCTGTGAATTTTCATTGTTTAGAAAACCATTGCTTTAGAAAACATCTGGCGTCTTTCGTTAAGCAGCTGGCGTCTTTTCGTTTTGCTTTAGAAACATCTGGCGTTCTTTCGTTTTGCTTTTAGAAAACATCTGGCGTCTTTCGTTGGTTTATTTCATCAATCAACGGCGTTCTGAACAAAATTTTTATTGTTTAATCACGCACAGGAGAAATCTCACCAGGCACTACCTTGGAGGTAACCAATGGCTGCCAATGGGAGTGAGAGACAGAAGAAGTCGGCTTTTAGCTAACACTTACACTTCTACTTCTACTAACGTTTCCTACTGGAACATGCCAATGGCTGCTAATGGGGAATGAGAGACAGAAGAATTCGGCTTTTAGTTAACGCGCACGCTGCGAATTTTTTATTGTTCAACAACGCACAGGAAAAATCTCCCACCGGCACCACCTTGGAGGTCAAGATCTGGTACTAGCGTTACGATTGGTTACGCACTACTACGGCTACGAGGGACGAACGGGTGCCGCCTTAAGGAGCTTCGCCCCTAAAATCACAGCATATCCACGGAGTGAATGGTGATGAGTGGGCGAAACTGCGGAGGTTCATCGGTAAACCGTGAATCTTCCGTGAATTCTGCCTAGTACATCACCAACGACGTGAGATCGACCGCGTTTATACTAAAGGTTCGATGAGAGTTATGACGACTTGCAGCTCACTTTAATTTTACATGTACGCTGTGAGTTTTCATTGTTTAATCACGCACAGGAGAAATCGCACACACGCACTACCTTGGAGGTCAAAATCCAGTGCCTATATATATGGGGTGGTCAGTGAACGGTTGTGCAGCGCGAGGAGACCACCGGGACCACCGGTGGTCTCCGGACCACCGAACGGTCCGAAAAGTCACTTGATCGCCAAAAGTTATGGCGTCATCATGACGCCATTATAACGTCGCATGACATGACGTCACACGAATCGCGTGACATCGTCGCTTGGTCAAAGGGGGGCCGATCCCGGAGGCAGTGCAAAAGCACGTGAAATGCGGAAAGCTTCAGAGGGCGGGGGAAGGGTCCGTATATTGCTTCGCATATCTTTGAGACACCTTGAATATTCTCTGCATGATTTTTTTTTCTGCAAGCAGAGCAGACTCAGACCCTGTGCTGCGACCGCCGTTGCGCGTGCAGTGATCTTTCGCGACAACGGATCTAAGTCGTACAAGGCGATGTTCGTCGTGTCCGGATGCCTGTCGCTCCTGGCCGGCGCCCTCTGGCTGCCGGGCCTCAAGAAAGAGGTCGACGAAGCCCGAGCGAAAGCGGCAACCGCGGTCGGGCCTCCTGAGACCCATGTAGTCGACGTAAGTTACGAGCAGCCGTACCTTTCACTCGTTCTTTCTGCAGGAAAAAGGGGGGGGGGGGCGAAGTTCACCGACGATTATGATATCGTCTAATGCGAATTCTGACAGCAGCTTCGTGTTGGGGCTAGGCCAACTGTGTTTGAATTTTTGAATTTCCGCAAAATATCGACTACGCCATGAATCATAATTTTTGCGAAGTGAGGCACCCGCTACACATCTGTGAGGTGTTATGTCCACTTTGTTGATGCTACATGTGGCTTATGACGATGAAGAATTATGGCTGAGCACTTTGCAGGGGGTGGGAAGCATTAAACCACACACTCGTTGCGCAATTAGCATTGTGTGACGACTGGTTGTTATTTTGCTCTTCTGCCACGCTGACGTCACTCTGAAGAGTGTGCCCATTGGTACAGGTTTGCGTACATTCGCCTTTTAGCAGAAAATGCCGCGGACTTCTCAAGTTGTATCCGACTATGGTACCGACTCAGGCTGTCTTCCAATTCTGGACAGCATCGTAGACAGTCTACGCTGACAGCTTAGAAGACAGCATCAAACCAAGGTACTCCGAGAAATGGAACTTGCCTGGATGACGTCTGCGCGACGGGATGCCACCTCGCGTCGACAAGAGAAGGCTAAGAAAAACAAACGTAACTCTTAATTCTTTACCTTCTTTCGTGTTCATATCTAATAAAAATTGAACGTAGCTGACATTGAGCGCCCGGAAAAGCGTCTGCTTGTGAGCAGACGACCAGATCGGCGAGATCCGAGCCGTCCGAGCTATCCGAGGATTTAGCTGAGCCGCCATCTTGTTTGGACAGCAAGGTAGCCTGCATCGTTTTTATCTCCGATGCCATCTTCTCGAAGCTGTCTATTTTGCCGACTACGTGCGAACAGGAATGGGACTTAAGATGGCCGCTGTCCACTTAGCTGTCTATTTAGCCGTCTACAGTGAGTATTCAGTGAACGAGTATTGAAGAAAATAAAACGTGAGGGAAGAGGTGGCACTATGAGGGAGGCTCACGTTAAGGATAGGCCGGTCGTCAGCATTCCGTATTTGCACGGGTTTTCCCATCGCATGAAAAAGGTGGGAAGCCGTTTTGGGATTGATGTAGAAGTTTCCGCCAGGGAAAAGTTAGGTCGCATCTGCGCAGCTGTTGAAAGAAGAGTGGAGGGTGGCACGAAAAAATGGAATCAGTGTGACGTTAAGCACCATGACAGATTGGTTGAGTGTGGAAAGGGGGTAGTATATCGTATTCCGCTATCGTGTGGAAAGTGTTATATCGGTCATACCGTGCGCTGTGTGAATAACAGATTAATGGACCACAAGAACTCGTTGAAAGGGCAGCCTTCGTCTAATCTTTGCCTGCATTGTAAGGAATCCGATTGTCGTCCATTACTAAATGAAACAAAAGTGTTGTCGGGGCTCAAAGGTAGGACCAGGCCGGAGATTGTTGAGGCCTCTTGTATTCACAAGTCAGCTGACGTATTTGTGGCAAGGCCTTCGGTGAACTTGTATAAACTCGAGATTGACTATCTAACCGCCAACCTGTAATCATAACCACGTGTCTTTCCGTTTTCATTTTCTTTATATGCGTGGTTTCTGATAATAAACCTTCAGCTGTCAGTCTGCGCTCGTCTCGTGATTCTTCCCTTCGTGTTCATGTTTTTTGCGCAAAATGCAATCTGCAATGGCTTTCACCTTCGAGTCGTTTTAGGCCAGGGGTCTCAAACTCACCCCAGTTAGCGGGCCGCAGTCGCGAAATTTAGTCCCACAAAAGCCTGGTCAGTGAAGTTGGTATAAGCGAAGTGGGGGGGGGGGGGGGCGGAGAGAGTTTGAAAACACAATATCACCGAACGTTGCCATTTGAAAGAACGCCTTTCGCATATCCTATGTATGGCTTATTTCTGAAAGGCATTTGAGGTCAGCACTCCAAAAGCATATCTATACTGATTCCCACAATGACTAAAATCTGGACACGGATTCCGAAATATGGACATTTTGTTCCACGATTGTTTCAACTCGTATGGACTGCATGGGGTGCCTCACACACACACACAAAAAAAAAAAAACGCCAGGCAGCATAGTCACAGCGAAAGCTGGCAGAGCGGCATTTCTAGAGCCCGTTATAGACTCTCTTGTGGCTACTAATACAAATACACTAGCAACGTACCCACTACGCCACAAATTGTAATTTTTGTGATGTTGGGAAGCAACCACCAAGACATTATTTGTCATTTGGCGGAGAAGCGAGGTACCATCTGTAAGGCACTATGTGCACTTTGTTGATGCGACGGTTGATGACGATGAATTATGGCTGAGCCCTTTGTAATGGGTTGGAAGCTTTAAAAACCCACTAGTTACGTAATTCGCATTGTGTGACGACCGGTCGTTATTGAGCTCTCCCACCACGCTTTATGACATACGTTAACGAGAGAAAGATTGAGAGAGAGGGACTTAACTTTATTGAGACCCTGAGGAAATGGATCGTGGGAGCCTTATGGGCTTCCTTGGCAACCAATAGAAGGGCACTGCGAGGAACCCACTACGCTATAAATCATCATAATTTTTGTGAAGAAGGGAAGCAGCCACTATGCAATTTTTCGTCATTCTGCGGAGAACCGTGGTACCCGCTAAATACCTGTAAGGCATTTTGTTCCCTTTGATGTTGTGACTGATGACATTTAAGAAATAATGGCAGATCCCTTTGTAATGGGTGGAAGCATTCAACAAGCCTCTCGTTGCGCAATTCGCGTTGTGTGACTCCTGGTTGTTATTTCACTCTTCTACCACACTACATTACATATGTTAATGTGGTTCCTTCCCTACATCAACCCTGTAAAGGGTCTTTTTGCAAAGCATTTACAAGCACCGGCATGGCTCTGAGGTAGAACTCTGGGCTCTCACGCAGAGGACCGAGGTTCGAACCTCGTTCCATCCCGGATATTTTTTCTTATTTCGAGCGATAGTGGTTACGGACACCAGCGGCGGCGGCGGACAACTACGGCACCAAAAACGGCTTTGTTGTGATCTCATAACCGCTTTCGCTGTAAAAATAAATGCTTGAGATCAGTCCCGTCTCTGTAGCTTACACGAATAAAGCGCCATTATTGGTAATGGGCGAGGAAACAATGCGAGTACTATTTAGCAAAGTCACAAAACTTTATGCCGTGTAAAGCGTCGGGCCGCGTGTTTGAGACCTCTGTCTCAGGCAAATGCGTAATGTACCGCATGGCTATCTTACACATCTGTCTCTGTCCTTGCAGATGGGCGCAGTAGTGGCCGGGGAAGAGGCTGTCGATCAAGAACAAGACGCTCTGCAAGCCGGTCAAGCCGAGCAGCACGCTGCCTTACCTGGTGCAGCTGCTGAACCACACGAATAGCTAGAACCTGTTCGCCTTCACAGCTGATGAGTGAAGGCGAACCATCTCAGGCCTCTGCAGAAGACGATGCTACTCGACTGGGACTAACTTGGGGCACGTGTAGTGATATAGGGCGTCTTCCGTACGACGGGACACCCACCCTGGGAACGCCGGTCTACGCCGTCCTATATATGCACCGTCGGACGCAACGTTGAGACCCCTGACGACGGGTCGTCTATTCTACGAGATTGACGTTGATATACGCATAAGACCAACGCGTAGTGCCGCCACAGAGTTGATGCTACGTTAACTGTGCTGTTGCGCATACCCCTATACTGATACTACAGTGCGGAGTATAAGAAACGCGATAATCGTAGTTACATATGGGAAGATATAAAGCGCTCTTTCGTTGCTGTTGCGATAAGAATTCTAGTAGAACTAGTTGCTGGGCTTGTTGGTGCATTGCATCTAGGAAATATACGCAGCCGAAAACAGACGAACACAGGAAACGGTGAAGGATACAGGAAAACGGCTAGACTACCAACTCTTTATTCACCAAAGCGAGGCTCAAATTTATACACTCATGCGGTCACATGGCCATATCACAACCGCTCTTTACATCAACCGAACTAACCAAATAGGCATAAAACAAAACATGGCATGCTGTTACTGTGTGTCATCTTCGCATCCTCATTTCCTTCTCGAGATTACAAAAAAGATTGCAGGAAATCTTGTTCCATTCTGCGTAATGCCACAGAGCTATCACTGCAACACTCTTCGCCCTTCTTCGCAATGTGAAAGGCCTCAAGTATTTCACGTGCCATTTTCTCATGACTTCGGCCCAAAATTCTCAAATCAGTCAGTACCGGCTTACATTTGCACTGTTTACAGTGAAGGACCAGATTCGATCCTGTTCCCTTTTCTAACAATTTGGCATGACCCCACGCTCTAGTGTTTACACAACGACCCGTCTGGCCTATGTAAACCACCCCACAAGTCAGTGGTATCTCTTGTATGACGCCAACAGCACAATCCACAAAGATCTGGCCATTCTTCGCATCACACTGTGGTTTTTTTCTTTCGTCCAATACGTGCGCATAAACCACTCAGCTTCTTTGGTGCCAAGAACACTACAGGCTCACCATACCTGACAGCAACCTTTTTCAGGCCATGCGCAACTCGGTGCGTATAGGGAACTACTTGAAGTCTCCTGTGCTCAGGCCAAGCCTTTGTGTTTTTTCCTTTTCCCTTTCATTTTTTGTAGTAATGCTTCTGCTACAGCAGACACAACAGAGCTGGGAAAACCCGCGTTTTGCAGTCTGTGAACCTGGACCCTAAAGCTCGTCTCAACCATGTGTTCACAGGACTTAGTCAGGGAAGATTCAAGGCAAAGGGAAGCGATAGCCCTCTTGATAGTTTTTGAGTGTGCCATGCGGCAACAACTCTTTCTTGGCTCTGGGTAAATACGTCCAACACACCTGTCTTTCGAGACACTTGATAATAATGTGTAAAAATTGCAGACAATCGTTCACCGGCAGCTCACGCGTAAAATTAAGGCCTTTTCCTAACTTTCCAAAGCACTGTGCGAAGCGTTTTGTGGAATCCCACAAGATGGCAGAAGGCTTAAGAAAGGCGAACTGGCAACCGCCCACTTGCAGCACGAAGCCACAAGGAAATTCATACGAATTACTCAGATACAAAGTTTCTTAGTTGCCGAAGGAATTTGTCCTGGTCCGGGGTTCAAACCCGGGACTAACGCCTATTCCGCGCATTTCACTTATCTCGAAGAAATAGATTTTATGTGATTTTTGACCAACAGAGTCTCGAAACCTTGCATTTTTCGATTTCTCAATCTATCGTTGAACTTCAATAAAATTTATTTTCTACGTGTTTTTGATCAAAAACGCCTTTAGAACTCTTGAATCTCACGATTTCTAAATGTTTCTTTCCATTTGAATAAAATTGATTATGTGCGCACTTATGACCAAAAAAGTAAGCCTATAGCCTTTCGAAATCTTGTATTTCTCGATTTCTGACCCTCTTCGTTACATTTGAAGAAATTGATTTTAGCCTTTGGAAATCCTGTATTTTTCGATTTTCGAAAGTTTGCTCGCGTTTGAATAGTACCGATCCTTCACGGATTTCTGGCCAAAAAGGTAAGTCTATAGCCTTTGGAAACCTTGTATTTTACCGCTTTTGAATGTTGTATTCAACTACAAGAAAACTGAAAATTTCAGTATATCCGTAATCTACATACAGTACTTCGATGAAGAATGCTCTAAATATAAGTGAATGATGTTATAGCAGCAGCAGTGGCGAAATGCTCCAGCATTAGGTTCGAGTGCCGAAGGTACCGGATTCGAATGCCAGCGCCTTTGGAAATCTCGTACTTTTCGGTTCTTTTGTTCCGTTTAGTTGCATTTACATGCAACCGACATGTTGAGCATTTCTGAGCACGGTGTTCGCCACAGAGGTGGCGAAATGGTTGAGCGTCTGCTTCCAACGCGGTAGGTCCCGGGTTCGATTCCCAGGGCCCGCCGGAATCACACCGGTGATTTATATCGGGTAGAGGAGTACTCAGATCTGGCGCTCGGTGATTTTGGTGTACGATCTTGAAAACTTGATGTGGAACAACCAACTTGCCCAAACGCAAGTCTTGATCTTGAAAGCGGTTTCTATGAGGTTGTTGGTAGTCCTCTGGCCGTTTCTTAAACCACCACAGACATGGTGTATAAGCGAAGCATCGTCTGTGGGAGGCAGATAAATCTGCCGCCGGGTACTTACCAGTAAAATAGGGACAAGCGCGCTTCCGCCTGGTACTCAGCCGTTCGAAGCTTTAGTCGCTTGGAAGAACAACCATATTGGTTGGCATGGGACCACTAAGCCTTGTCTTATGCCACCGAAAAAAATTCAGTTCTTTTCAGCATGCATAAACCATAATTGGAAAACTTGTCTGTGCCATGTCGATTGTCTGCCTCTACATATTTTGGCAGGCGCCGATAGCTGTTGGTTCGCCACGCTATAGCGGTCAAAATTGCTTGTTTAAGCACGTTGCGATGTGCCCAGAAGCAGAACAAGAAATGGCCGCCATTATCTCCACGTAAAATATTCAGGCAAGTGCGAAGGAAAAAAGATTCATAGGAACGAGCTAACGTTCGACGTTTAGTAAAACTGCAAGGTTAACTGTTTGTGCGAAAATGCGTATGCTCCATACATTTGCCTTCTCGAGTTGCGCTTGCCAGTGATAAGGAAACTTATGGGCAGGTAATAAATGAAACAGAGGAAATCTCGCACCAGGTCTCAAGCGTGCTTTGTAAATGAAAACGGGAGACTGATGGCATTTCGTTTGAACAACTTTATTTACAGCGGAGCCAAGGGCACTTCGAGAGCTAATTCTAGCTGAGCGTTTTCAGCTTTCCCTTTGATTTCGATTCGGCTTCTAAAACCTTATCCTTCATGCGCCTAAGAAATGTATGAGAGGATTCGTGCTGCACCGTAACACGTGCTTCAGAGCTCTCAAGCGAGTCCATCGTCGCAGGTATAAAAGTCTGACGGCTCATCGTTGGTTAGGAGCTCCACGGTGAGGTTTGTGACCACTTGGGCTGGTTAGAGAACCTTAAAAGCACTTCTTGTTTTTCGATTGCTCCACGACTGCATAATTATTTGCAACATCATTTACGACAAACAGCGGTGAAAGCAGGGGACTTCCTCGATCCATTGCTCTGACGAGGTCACAGTGCTTCTTTGAAACAAAAACTGAAATTTCTCTATTTACTGTCAATGCTCCTCTGCATTTCTCACACTTAAGTTTCTTCAATGCGGCGCAGACAGCATACCCTGCCAAATACACCATTACCGACAAAATGTCCTTCATCTTTGGTAGCGTTTCTTTAATGACAACTACGATGCAGCCTGGCCGTGAACAGTTAGCTTGCCTCTGAAGGTCATGCTATGCCTCATTCTGGTCGCTGGCATTTCTAGAAGTGCATGCCGAAGCCGAACGTCGTACTTCTAATCACGCTCTGAAGTATATGTAGTAAATTCTGCAGGAAAACTCACCGTGGGGTTGTGTGAAGGAGTGAAGTTGTCACGTGAAACCGCGTGCACTCATTTTCTGCGCAGCTCCACGTCTTGGGTAAATAGAAAAACGCGCACCTTGCACTTCAAGCCGTAATTGCCACTGCATTGAAGGACACAGTACTTCTTCGGTATGACGAATTCAATGCCCCACACACGCTGCAGCACGCAGCACTTTATCAAAATTTCGGAAAAACGGCACATTGCACCGAGAGGACCGACGTACCACGAGTGGCAGCCAGAAACAAACTGACGGGCCGGTGTGCCGTCGCACTGCTTGTCCTCCATCATTAAATGTAGTGCGCTGTTGAGTAGAAAATTTTCTCGCGAGATGATGATACGAGGGTTGTACCAAAAGTAAGGTTTACATATTTTGTACAAATAGAAAACATTGCTTATTGTTATTAATTTATACATCGTTGAAAAGCTTACACTTTTGTCTATTTTTCAACATAGTCTCCATTTTTTTGACACACTTTTGAAGACGTTGCTTCAGCTTTTGTACTCCTATGTCGAACAAGTCTACCGCCAACCCTTTGAGGAAGCGTGTGAACTCTGCTCGGACTTCATCGTCGCTGTTGAAGCGTTTGCCACTTAAGTGTTGTTTTACCTTGGGGAAGAGGTGATAATCGCTGGTAGCTAAGTCTGTGCTGTACAGGGGACGGGGCATAATAGTCCACCCAAATTTCTTCAAAAGCTCTTGTGTTTGACGAGCGACGTGGGGTCGAGCGTTGTCGTGAAGAAGCACTACTCCCTCGTCAGTCGTCGTCTCCGGCGATTCTGGATTGCTAGCTAGAGTTTGGTCAATGTTTCACTGACGAGATTGTTGTTTTGTTTCGAGGGTGTAATTAAACACCCACGTTTCATCTCCCGTGACGATAGAGTCTATCAACTTCTCCTTGCTGCCTCCCGCCTCACATTGTTGAAGAAACTTGCGAGCATAATCAAGGCGTGGCTCCTTGTGTCCGTCAGTCAGCATCCGGGGGACCCAGCGAGCACAGACCTTGCGATAACTCAACGTTTCTGTTAAAGTTATTTCAATTATGCCGTGGGACGCTTCAGGAATGCGTTCAACAAGTTCACGGTCAGTGACCCTCCGATCTTTGAGCAGCTCACTGTTGATCTTCTAAACAATCGCATCCGAACGCGGCGGTCTTCCACTACGTTCTTCATCGTGAACTTCCGTGCGACCCTCAGCAAAAGCCCTGCACCATTTGCGGACGTGATGAACGGACATGCGCTCTTCACCACAAACCTCAGTCAGTTGCCGAATAATCTCCACGGGCGGTAACTTCCTTGCGTGGAGAAAACGAATTACTGTACCAGCCTCGCACTTGGCGTGAGCGGCGATCAACACTTACATCTCTGACTGCTGCCAAGCGAATGTTGAGCGACGAATCGCGGACGGGCGGGCTCGAGAGAGGGGGAACCACTGCGCACGGCAGTGTTGTCGGATTTAGCCTAGAACCCTCCCTTGAGGCTGTAGCTCAATGGGAACCTTACTTTTGGTACAATCCTCGTGTTTCATTCAAGAAAAAACTGTCATAGGATTATTGGAGGTTTCTTCCGCCGATTTCATTCTTTATTCAGATAAATGCTGCGAATTTCTTAATGACGGCCAGTGCCACGTATTGCAAGTTGTATCCAGCCGCGTTTGAGCTGTTCCCCTGCGACTCACTCACGCGAGCTGCCGGGAACTGGGGAAACCGGATTCCTGCCGCCGTCGTCTCCGGTTATTGAGGAAAGCATTTCGAATGCGGAGAGCGCTACGGCCTTTAGAGTGTAGAAGTTGTTGATATAGCTCGCATTGCCACTGCTCCGTAAAATAAGCTGACGTCCTGTTCCTGCTGATGTGCTTGGTTCAGAGCTTTGCGACTGAAGTCGAGCTACCGAAAAATCGAGCAGCGAGCTACTGAGCCAAAGCAGTTGCTTTGCGACACAGGCGGCCATTTGCGACGATTCGCTTTGCGACTAACTTGGTCGCAGGACCGGTGCTAGTTGCAAGAGTGAACGAGCCTCAAGACAGCGGGAATGGTTCAGTATTCTGAGTGGTCTGATGGAGAGCGGCCATGAGCTCGCAGTGCTGCGATGCAGGGCGAGGGCTGCTCACGACTGAAAAGCGGAGACGTAGGGACGTAGAACGGCCGCGGGAGTGCCGTAGTACTGCGGAAACCGGATCAACGAGAGGCGCATAGGAGTATGCGTAAGCGTCATGCCACTTGTTCATCTCTACGCGCACGTCACATCGTTTTAACAAGCGAAACGAAGACAGCACGAACTTAACAGCAGCAGCATCAAAGTCGACGAGGAGGGTCAAGTGGAACAATCTATATAAGGTCCGGAACCATTTCTCCAAGTAATCATTGAATGAACTCAGTGTAGGACTTGAATGCCTCACAAATCGACTGCCGCAAAAATTTCTCCATTCCATCAAGAACGAGCGTAGTTGCAGGAATTTGTCGCACGCTTCAAGAGCTTTCTCTCTTCCGTCTTCCCGACGAGCGTGCTGGAAGATACACAGGGACAGGTAGTACGGGGAAAAGAAGTTACTCCAGCGCGCGTCGTTACCTTGAGCGCGCGTGATGGAACGCGATCGCCGTCTCCCATTGTTATTCCTGTGGATGCTAGTGTGGCTACTATGTAATGTTGGCAGACTATGAAGAGCGGCGCCGGTACCTGGCGGCACCCCCTGGGAATAAGCGCATCTGATCCAAACGCCACTCTTGATTTATGTCGGCTGTTGGCCAGTAGCATGCCATCTGTTCTGTGACGTCAAACAGCAGGCACCGGTAGCTCCGAAGAGACCTCTGTATGAAAAGAGGGCTCCTGAGAAAATGACAGCTTTGCGCTCCGCCTGTAAACTACCTTTGCTTTGCATGACTGCAAGATTTGGCTGCGCTGTTCATAGCAGTGTCTGCTTTTACTAAGCCCGAATGGAGGTTCATGGCCTCATTAAAGCACACTTTGAAGGGGGGGGGGGTTGGCGGTTGGTTTAGAGTGTTCAAATCACCTGCCCCGAAATTTTTAACACGAAAGCATTTTATGCCGGGGTCCACCAAGACTTTAGTGACGTATTTCCGTCACAGATATGACGTTGTTAAAATGGGCGCTAACGCATGAGAAACAAAAAAATTAAGAAAAATTTCCGCTGCTGAGAAATGAAACTGGCGACACCTTGGTCCGCGACGTTAAGCGCCTGGAATCTACCGACTAAGCTAACGAGGCAGACGCAAGACACTCCACAGACGTGCCTTATATCTCTCAAGCATTCTCGCACGTGTTGACGCGGCTGGACGGGGCGGGGCGGTGCCGTCGTCTGTGAGCGACGCAGTGAAGTAATGCGGCATGACACGTGCTAGCGCCGATAGAGAAAGCTTCGGCGACAACGCAGTTAAAGCATGGCGTCCAAGATCACACGCTGGCGCGCCATCCCAGAGGCCATGGTTAAAGCGTCTCGATACCAGCGAAAAACACTGGCCGCGCTATCATCGGGATCGTCCTAGACGCAGTTACGTAGTTTGCCTTTTGCTTCGTTTTAGCGCGTGACGGCTCGTTGTCTGAGTAGTGCAGCTTCCACATACACCAACAGTGCTTCGCCGCCGACAGCTTCGAGTGTGATATAGCCCCCCCCCCCCCCCCAATGAAACTGCTGCAGTAAGCGCTGCAGAAAGGCAATGATGTCAACCAGCGAATTCCCTGCCTCGGTGGAGCAAGACAGCGGCCAGCGGGACGTGGAACGCCTGCGCGCGTTCGAGGCTCGAGCTAGGAACCTCTGCCTCCCGTGTAGCTGAAGCACAGCGTGGCAGTGTATGTAGAGCGCAGACGCACACCGTGCCGTCTCCTTCCTTAATTGACGATGGTTTGAAAAAGTGCATATCGATTACGAGTGTTTATTATGTGCTTGATCATGTCATCTTTGCAGGGCAATCACGATACTTTGTGTTCAGGTATATGTTAAAACTTCAGCTACAACGGTTAAATCTTGGTGATCATGGGCATTAGTCGTCGGGATGGAGGTGTGCCACTAGGCCTCAACGTGGTTGCATCCACGTCAAACGGTGCTATAGCTGCCAAAAACCAATATACATTGTACAATCTCTCTTATATCACTACAAAATAAGCACTACGTCTGTGAAGACACGTTTCACTTCCGTGTTATACCGATTCCTATGACGGAGACATCAGCCATGTTTTTTATATTTTGTCTTTGTATATGTACGAGCGCACACACAAGGCATACATACATACATACATACCGGGGGATTAATTCCCCCCCCCCCCCAGAAAAAAATGTTTATGGCGGTGCCCCTGTGAAATAGCTGTAATTTAAAGACAAATTAACTTAACCCCTGCCGCTCTGATATGAAAATATTTGTCACATCACGGTGACCTGGGTCTCTTGCGAACTGTAAAACTGTAGGAGTGTTGCACTGAGGAGGCGTGTCCTTTGTTATGAACGTAATGAACTATGCCTCTTGCGTTTATTCGTTTTATTCGCGCACACCTCAGTATCGTATGGTATACTGTTCCTGATCATTGACAGCGCACATACAAACGACAGGACTGCGATTAATCCCCAGAAGATTCGTCGAAGTAGGTATGAAGCCAAGGAGAGTGCTATTCTTGAAAACGGAGGCTGGGAGAGCCGCGGTGCTGTTCTTTAATCTCTCGTTAACGTTTTCATGACGAGGTCCTCTTGGAGCGGTGTTGACGCCCTCTATTCCCGCTCCAGTTTTAAAGGGACACTAAAGAGCAAAACAATTTTTCTCGTATTAGTAAACTACTCTTTCACGATACCAAAAACACCACGCTTGCTGCGAGAAGACGCTTAGTAAGAGAGAAATCGCGCATTCCGCACCATTCACCATTGTCCTCTGAGAGGGCCATAGACTTAACATACGAAGTTTGAGGAAATTTTGTTGAGCCAATGGCACCCAAATACGATAAATACACTTTGAAATCCGTGACGTCATGCGTGCAGATTTTTGCGCGATATTTATAGATGAAACTTTCAACATTTTCTCCTTTATTATTATACCTGTGATAGTGAAATTAACGACAATATAGCTCTAAAAGTACAATTTATCAATCTAAACCGATTCAGTGTTTCTCTTTAGTGTCCCTTTAAGACATTATACTTTTGTAGCGTATAACCAGCGCCACCTCTATTTTTGAATACAGGTATGGCAGGCCGCTTTGTGAAGCTTGATGGTGGCGGTGGTGATGACGTTGCCACAGTTGGCGTTAACCTGGCTGGAAATTCCTCCGCCTGAGCGACTTTTTCCGTGCAGTATATATCACCATGTATCGCTTAAACCGGTTTCTCGCAGAAAACATAAACAAATACCAGCCACTTCCTTGCGAGCCATCCGCACACCATCCGGAAACACAATCTCTTCACAGTGTTTGTGGGGAAACCCTCTTTTCTTCATGTTGTTTACGAGTCTCTCGCTTTCAGGGCAAAAGCGCTTGCAGGACCATATGTAATGGTCCTGCAACTTCATTGTAAATCTTAATAAAACATGCTGTTGGGCTAGTTGGTTCCTACTGTGTAAAAGTTAATAACGCAACGTAAGGTGAAGAAACAATAGGTTGAGGAAAGGGTCACATATTATATATGTACTAGTGCTTCTGATTATTTACATTTTTTATTCTCTTATTCTTCCTAATTTTTCTTGTGTTCGTGCATTTCTTCAACACTACTGTCATGATGATGGGATAGCCGGCTCTAACGTAGCCTACCTTCCCATATTTTGTCATATATAAATAAAAAAAAGGAAAGAGCATCATTGTGTTTCATTGTGAAGCGCGAGTTCGGTTCTTCCGGTGCAAAAAGTGGTCAGTGCATGGCTTGTTGGTTTCGGTTTTCGACAGAAGCTGCAGCGGGTGCAAAAGATATTAAGAGTTTATTTCTCAGTGTCTGGTCCTCTCCTGTGAACACTTAAAAACTGATCGAAAGGAAAGCGTAAAAGAAGCGGCCACCTAATCGAAGTACCCACGCAACCGAGCACAACGTCGGGGTACCTCAATCCCCATTAAAAAATCTGTGGCTCTGCGGCGGCAGTGAAAATCTAACCCAGTGCCTGCATTATTATTATTATTATTATTATTATTATTATTATTATTATTATTATTATTATTATTATTATTATTATTATTATTATTATTATTATTATATACATGCACAAAGATGCAAGGAACAAAGGAAATAGGGAGGGAGGAGGGAGTAACTGGGGGAAATGGAGATAGGAAGAAAGAAATGGGAAATTAACAAATGACAGATACACGCAAAGAAATGTATTTAGAACACGGAACAATGTCTATATATAGGAGGGAACTGTACCAACTCGTCGAAATGGCGCATCTTATACTGGCAGTGGGTTTGCGCCATATTCAAGTAGATCACCACCATCGCGGCCCACCAGGATTGCCTGAGAAATCTGGGATGAATGTAAAAATAATTATTGCACTCGTTCTTTTGTACGCTTGCTTGTTTTTTGTGTTTAATCATTAGTTATAACTTTAAATCTTCATATCTACAATTCTTGGCCAATTTCCCAGTGCGGGTATGAGCCATGTGTAGAAGCACATCATCATCATCATCATCAGTAGCGCTATAGTATATTGTAAAATTTTATAAAACCACCTAATTCTAGGCCAATCCCCCAAAGTGGGGGTGAGCCACAGTTGAAGGAGAACAAGAACAAGAACAGGGTAAGCACACATCAAGTTATAGCACTTTGCTTCTTAATGCCGTTGTATTACGGGGTTTAAGGACGATCCCCCGGGACAGGCTTTCACCAGATCACTGAGCAACCAAACGACAACTATGACGGGAAATCTCTGCTGGCGTTCGTTAATAGGGCATCTAGTTTGGCAGGTCACCCGCTAAATGGGTGTATTAGAGAAGTTATTATTTGATGAGGCGGGACTCCGGGGACGAACCACGTATTGGGCAACAGGAACACTGTACTGTGCGAATAGCACCCCTTCCCCTTTTCTCCCACCCCCGAGGGCGCTCGTGGTCTAATATACCTCGCTGTAAGCTCTTCATGGCCTCATGTCATTGACTGACAACTACTGAACACTTAGCATAGCAACACGAAAGGCACAGACAAAGCAAGGTAGTACACACGATGGGAGCATCCGTCCTCTGTTCTACCTTTCTTCGTCCGTGTCTTTGTGTGCTGCCCGACTAAGTGTTCTGGAATGCACCAACTGGCCCATACAAAAGCGTTAGTGACAACTATTCGTTTCCATACAGGGAGTATTAGTTCGTACAAGGAAGTTTGTCTGTCCGACTGTGATACAACATAGCAGAAGGATACCGTTTATTAAAACGACGCATCCACTACGATGCCACATCGCGCTGCCCTCGACGCTGTTCAGCTCCGTGGAAGAGGAAAAAAAATCTGAGATATTTGAAGGAAAAGACAGACCCCGATGTAAAGCACAAATTCAGTACTCCAAAAGAGAGATATTAGGCTTTGTTTATGCTTTTGGTGTCATTGCCAGGAGCAGTAGTTCATTGCAGCACGAACGCCTATCGCAGTGATCGCTTGTTTTCCGCGGTTTTGCACCAGCTGACGCCATCATATGTCACTCTAAATGTCCCAGTTTCACCCCATAAAGCTGTACATTTCTCCACGAACCCTAACTTCCCTGAAGTGATATCACAGGTTTGATCCCTGCTGCTGCGACCAGGTTTTCGTGGGACTTTAACGCCAGAGAACCCCTGCACTTGGTTAAGGTTCAAGCTAAAGAACCCAAGGCGCGTTCAAAATTATGCCAGCTATCCTCATAATAAAATCGTGATTATGGCGCGTAAAATCTAAGACCAGAGTGTTCAGTTGGGCTTGTTGGTTCAACATGCGTTTGTCTACTTCGTGTACCCGCCACGGTGGTCTCGTGGTTATGGTACTCGACTGCTGACGCGAAGGTCGCGGGATCGAATCCCGGCCGCGGCGGCCGCATTTTCGGTGGAGGCAAAAATGCCTGAGGCCCGTGTACTTCAATTTAGGTGCACGTTGGACAACCCCAGGTGGTAGAATTTTCCGGAGCCCTCTAGTATGGTGTCCCTCATAATCATATCGTGGTTTTGGGACGTAAAACCCCAACAATTATTATTATTACTTTGTGTGCCTCTCTCCGTTCCCATCAGTCGCGGTGCTGCTGCTGTTCTCTAATATTTCAGAACATAACCTTTTAACGCGAGAGCGTTAAACAGCTCGTTTCGCAGAAAAACCTGGGTCAGTGTCGACGGTGGCGTCGGCTTCTTTGGTTGCGAGCGAAAAAGCAGCGTGGGCCATGAGCGAAAATTCGATCGAGCTAGATGCAAATAAAGATATGAGCCGGAGGGCGTCCGTACTTTGGCTTTCCTTGCGGCACAGTTTAGTTTCCCACCGATAAGCGAAGGTAGCCTAGCGATTGGGAGGGCAAAGATCGCTCGTACTTTGGACACAAAACACCGTTGTCATAAAAGTGCTGTTGAAGTGGGCGGAAACTTTTACCATTACTATAGGTATGTCATATGTGTTTGTTTGTGTGTGTGTGTGTGCGTGTGCGTGCGTGCGTGTGTGCTTGCGTGTGAATATCGATATCGCGTTCAACTCTTAAAGGCGAAGCTTAAGGATACCCAACTTTTTAGTATGGTAACCGTTAAATAATAATAATAGTTGTTGGGGTTTTACGTCCCAAAACAATGACATTATAAGGAACGCAGTAGTGAAGGGTTCCGGAAGTTTCGGCCACCTGGGATCTTAAACGTGCACTCAAACGTGCACCTGGGATCTTAAACGTACACGGGCCTCTAGCATTTCGCCTCCATCGAAAGCGTTTAAGCACTGGCGTAGCAATGGGGGGGGGGGGGGGGGGGGGGAAGGGGTTGGGGTTTCAACCTTTCTTCCTCCCCCCCCCCCCCGGGAATTTTCAGTCACAAATACAAACACACGTATGAAAATACATTAAGTGTGCTTAACTTCCTCCCCCCCCTCCGCGAAAAGATGTCTGGCTATGCCACTGCATTTAAGGCTTGCGCCTTAAAAACTGCCCAGGTCACCCTCCTGATTACAAGGAAACATGCCTGAAGTGAAGCCGCTTCCGTCGGAACAGACCTCCGACGAGCGACGGCGTTCATCTCAGCCATGGTACGACGGGCAACATCCAGCGCTGACACAGCCACAACGACAACCCGGAGCGCCGGCGGACGGAAAACTTCACACCGAGCAAGAGCAACATCAACTGCACTTCGGAGAACAGCCGTATACTCAGCTACAGATGCACGGGCGGCCGACGAGACCGGATGAGCCGGACCTCGCCCCTGATAGCCAGTACAGCTGGACGGTCGCGGGGGCCGCCGCCTGGAACATCTTCTGCTGCTCGCTGTTGCGTCGGGGCATGCCGGTCCTGTTCCACGCCGTAAGCGAGACGTTCTCCACCACGGCCAAGGGCTCCGTCGCCTGGACGAACGCCTTCATCTACAGCATGGCGTACACGCTGTGTGAGCGCGCGGCGCTTTTCCCACAGCCTAATTGCATTCTTACATACGTCTTTAGCATACGTCATCCTACGTCTTCAGAAGACGAGAAACAGCGCGAACCACAGGTCAACAAGACAGATAATAATTGTTTGGGTTTAACGTCCCAAAAACCACGATATGATTATGAGGGACGCCGTAGTGAAGGACTCCGGAAATTTCGACCACCTGGCACTCTTTAACGTGCACCTAAATCGAAGTACACTGGCCTGAAGCATTTTCGACTCCGTCGAAAATGCGGCCGCCGCGGTAGGTATTCGATCCCGTGACCTTCGGGTGAACAGTCGAGCACCATATCCACTAGACCACCTTGGCGGGCTCAAAAAGACAGATGGACTGTATCTATACATAGCGTTGCCATATAGTGTCACCATATGAAGTCACCATGACGTCACATAACGTGATGCCATATGATGACATCATCACATGGCATCGCTTGCTCATAAGTGGGCCATGCCCGGAGGCGCGTGCGGAGCAGAAAGCTTGAAATGCCTCCGATCCCGCCCGGACGTAGCGCGACACCACGCTGGCGCTTAGTCCGTCTCTGTACTATTGTCCTGTGGTTCGCGCTGTTGTTATTTATGGACATGCACAGTTCGAACCACACTTGTCGAAAGTGGCCAGTCATCCTCTTCAGCCGCCGTTTATAGCGACTCTTTGCAGAGACCGGAGGCTCAATGATACCAAACATAGTCGTAGTGCATGCTAGGTCATCCTGCTGTAATTCAAGCAAGAACGGAAGCTTCTATAGCTAACGCGAGGTGGCACCTGCGTACGGCGCCAGCATCCACAGCCACGCGCTCGACCGCTCTAGACAAGTGTGATTCCGACAGTACAGACCGGCCTAAATAGGCGCTGTAATCCAGTGGCGTAGCCAGAGAGGGTCACACCGGGTCCGTGACCTCCCCCCCGGAAACTTTTTTTGTCATGGCATACAGAGCTCAAAATGACACTCGATCCCATTTGCCTACCCTACCCCCACTACAGATCAAAGAGGTGCCCCCCCCCCCCCCACGAAAAAAAAAATTTGGACCATCTCCCCGAAGGGAACCCTGATGGGATGCGAAGCAGCAGCGTTACGCACGGGTGGCGTCACGGGTTGAACGGCGCTAACGCGGGTGCTGCGGTGAGCGCTGGAAGATTCGTTTGAAGCGAAACTCGGTGTAGCGTTTACTGGTGTAAACGTTTGTTTGAAACGCAGACACGGGAGGCGAGCGGGCGTTGGAGCCGGAAGCTACGGGCGCTCCGGCGGGTGAGGGAGAGTGACGTACGCGCGCAACGCGCGCACCTGCGAGGGAAGCGTGCGAGGGGTGCGTGACGTCAACGCCCAGCTGCGGTGTGACCTTGGCACCGCTCCAAGACCTGCGCCGAGGGAAGCGCGTTGCCTCGCATTTGTGCGGACGGAGGGACAGCGTTACACAGGCTAGCCAAAGAGCTGCTTCGCATCTAAAATTCCTGGCTACGCCCCTGCTGTAATCCTTCGTCTTCATCATGTCATCAGCGTTATGCTGAACTGGGCTGGTTCGTGCCAGTGGCCTAGGCAGGGGGTGGCACACCGGGCGCGTGCCCCTCCAGAAATTTGTTTCTTCCATGGGATACAGAGTGAGGGCCTGCCTGGCCCCCACTTAAGATCAAGGACGTGCTCCCACCGAAACGAATGCCTGCCCACACCACCGGTTGGTGCGTAACTAACTGGGATCAAACAACGCTACGACGGGTTAACAATGCTCTCGCTGTCATAATCTCTTACGTGTCGTTAAGGCACTGTTTGAAACATTCTAATCGTGTATTTACCATATGTCATACACGTATTTATCGCGCCTTCATCGTACGTCACAACGTTGGGTAGTTAGAATGCAGTAAAGTGAATCTTTCTTTACTTTATTTCGTTACCGTTCTTTGCCGGCTTCCCTGACCCATGCGTGAACTACGTTTGCTGTGAAGCGACACGCGGAAGTTAGGCAGTTGCCGGATACGGGGTCTCTGGATCAATTACGAGCCATGTTCCAGTAGCGCCCCAGTTTCACATATTGAGAAGTACAGTAAAAGCTCGTTAATTCAACACTCGTTAATTCGGAAAATCGGATAATTCCGACGTGTTCTCTGGTCCCGGCCAGCATATGCATTGTTTAATGGCACCAAACGTTCGGCAATTCAGTCATATTTGTCCGCAACCCGGTGAATTCGGTCGATGCTTGGAGAGCTGAGCTTGGAGAGCGCCGAACGCAAAGTGCCGCATTTGTGCGACGCAAACGAAAGAAAACGGCATTGGCTGACAGCCGAAACGTCCGCGGGCTTTCATAAAGGCGTTGTCGCCATGCACAATCGCGTTGTTGGTACGTGATAAGGTATGGGTTCAGGGCATGTTTCGAATTAAGACACGGGGGTCTTCACTGACGTTCACATTGTGAACGAATTCGCAACTGACGAAAATTGCGGCTTTTGCACAGGTGCTATGCAATACAATTACTGGGTTTGCGTATTCATGAGGAAAATGAAAGTGCATTCACGAAATAGACATTTATTCATTGTTTCCTTGATATTTTCGGTAATTCGGCATTCAGTTCATTCGAATGGTCTTCCCGGCCCCGTGAAATCCGAAATGACGAGCTTTTACTGTAGTACAGTTCCGACGCGTTTCAAGTGCGTAAAACTTTAGGGGCCTGGCTTGTCCATCCGTGGATCTCATGTGTCGTGATCACGCTCTGTGTAAAGCGCTCAACACAGGCATAGGCATGCGCACAGGGGGGGGGGGGGGGGGGCGGCCGCCCCCTTAATCACCTAAGAGGGGTCATGGCGATATCTGCCCCGCGCATTGACCCTTGTAGTCACCTAAGAACGGTGGGGGGGGGGGGGGGGGGGGGGGAGGTAGGGCGCAAAATCTGCGCCATACATTGACTTAGTAGGGTGCGGGGCGCTGCGACGAATCCTTGCCCCCCCCCCCCCTAATGGGGAACCCTGCGCACGCCTATGAAGACATGCCATAAAAAGGCTAGCAATGCTCAAAATCGGTTACAGTTAACGAACAAGTTGGAAAATAATATAGGTAAGAAGAATAACCAAAAGCGATTGCAATAATTAACTTGAAATCGCTGAAAACGCCTCGGAAACATGCGGCTGACTCCGGCGCAGCGCCAGAGAGGGCGCCACCGCCTCGCAGAGCGCGCGATTTGTCCTCTCACCGGCCCTTCTACGGTGCTACATCTGAAGGGGGAAACAGCCTTACGGAACTCGCTGCAGACGACACGTATCTCAACCGCTGTAACAAGCAGGAAGTTGATGAAGCGCAGCAAAAAGTAGCACACATGTCGCATACCAAGTTTGCGAATCTGCCTAACAAGATTCTACTCGTGTCGGGGAAACCCTACATGCTTACCTCAAACTTTGGCGTCATCGACGCTTTGGTAAAAGGAGCAGTGGGAACTCTACGAACGGGAATCACTGGGTGCCCGTGCCACGCACTTCCTCAAGTTCTACAGTAGTGAAACTGCATTTAGCGCAGGATTTTGAACTGTACCAATAAGTACACAAGAACGATTTTTTAATACCGCGTGACCAATAGTCACTTCAGCTATAAGCTTTATTACGTACGTACTTAACGATCGTGCATCCCCGAAATTTCGACACTTTCTCTGAAAAAGTGAAAAAAAGTTCGAGGCAGTGTAGTTACAGGGCAAGACCTCTAAAATATAACTGCGCCCGCGATGCGCTGGACGTTTATGAGGCTACGCGCAAGAGGAAGGGGGGGAGGGGTTCGAGTTTTTTCCGCTATTTCGAGCTTTCTCCGAAACACACACACATGCGCGCACAAACACACCCACAAATCTACATAAAGAGCTGTTGAACCCCGGTCCTCCACTACCCCACCACCTCCACCTCCAGCTGCGCCCCCTCCCTCCTAAAAAAGCACCTGGATGAGCCCCTGGTGCTAGGACAGATTTTCGTATGCTCTGAATACGAGACGAGAAAAGTACCTCTTAATTAAAAAAAAAAAAAAAACTTGGAGGACGCTTGAGCTTCGCATTGAGGGGTGGAACGCGACACCGTAATCGGGCCCTGTGCGCATCGCCTACTCAACTGATATAGCCTGGCTTCGGTTCTCCGTGCACGCCTCAACCGTGCCGTAAGGAAACGAACATCTGTGCGCGTAACATTGGCCGTTTCAAACTATCCTAGAATGCCTACGGCAAGTACAGTTGCTAAGTGCCCATTACGCCATAATTCTTCCTTTTGCGAATTTAGCGAAAGGCCACTGCGCGTCCGTAAGGCAACACGCGAACCTACGCCGCTGCTCACTTCGTTGATGCTTTTGCAGCTGATGCTGATTAAGTATGTCTGAGTGCTTTGTAATGGGTGGGCCTTTAAAACAACCACTCGTTGCGCAATTCACATGTTTTGACGCCTGGCGCGATTCTACGCTTCTGCCACACAATATGGCATGCGTTAAGGAAACTCTATCCTTCCACTACATGACATTCGTATAGTGTTTTTTTTTTTTTTCGAAGCAGTTTCAAGCAACAGCGTGGCTCTGTGATAGAACACCTCCTTGCAGCGTAGACGGCCTGGGTTCAATTCTCACTCGAACCGAAGTTTTTATTATTTATTTATTCGCATTTTTCTCAATTTTTTGGTCACAGACAAGATGATGATTTTCGCTCACAACCAATGACGCCGACGCTGGAACTCCTGCGAAACGGGCTCTTTAACGTTGTCGCGTTAAAAGGAGCTGTTAATAAAACAAGTCACAGTTTCACCGCAAGGGCGAAGCAATAGATACGACAGCAACAAATCAGAATGTCACACGAAGAAGGGCAAGCAGCTCGATACTTGCAGCGTGCAGCTGAAGCGCAACGGACGCCCGAAAAGAACACACACGCAGGACGAGCGTGAACTAACAACGGTCACAACTCGTCACTTGCGGCGCGCTGCTAAAACACAAGGAAGGATGCTCGAAAAGAATGCACAAGTATACATAGGACGATCGCGAACTAACAACTGTCACAGCCTTTGCTTATTTGTGCTTGAGCAGCGCGCTACAACCCAACGCTCCTAGAAATATATTGTTTTCTTGAAAACTACGGCGCGTGAAAGTGACCCTTACACGTCTCCTGCCGTGCGGTGGGGTTCGACGAAATGTTTGACCGGCGTTCCACATCCCGAATGGGTACAGAAATGGTCCACTTTTTAGTGCGCGTCTCAAGGACAATATTCAAACTAAAGCAAAATCTAGGAGTGGTGCTTTAACGCGCCCTTCGGGCAATCTCGCAGGTGATACTGCACACAATAAAGCGCTCCGAGATCTGTGTGCGCGTAGTCAAGTTGTCTAACGCTGCGCACTGCGAAGCGAGCGGTCGCAGGTTCGAGTCCTCATGGCGCGTGTCGGAATTTATTTCTTCCAATGTGTTTTTCTTTCTTTCTTTTATTTATATATATATATATATATATATATATATATATATATATATATATATATATATATATATATGCATATCCGGGACATCACGGCGACGGAAAAGGCCAGCCGAGAGTGCCCATATAATTGATAAAATAAACAAATATTCATTTGTAGGCACACCGGCTCGACAAAATTGCGTCGTGAGTGCATGTGCAATAAAAGCTTGTTGTTGGGCTAGTTGGTGAGTACATAATATCTTGATTTTTGCGTTAAGAAAGACGACCACATGAGAGAAGACGGGACAGGCGCTACTAATAATTGGTCTATTGCAAAGGCTGCGATGAAATATATAGCACAGTGATACGCAGACGTACCGAACGCATATCAAGACAACGCTTATCAGGCTAAGGACATGTGACACCAAAAAACGTAATCTCGCTCTTATACAGGCAGATGGACGTGCCGCAAACACAATCTCTTCCTTTTTTATGTGGTATGCCTCCCGGAGTTCACGGGCTGATTTTTGCCGGCATCTACCTGGAATCGTGGCCTCACGAAATATCGGCTCACACGTGCATTTTCGGCAGTGGGACGAAAGATCGGCACCGTCTGCGTTCTTTTATTGCGATAGCAATTATATGGACAGTCTCGGCTGATTTTTGCCGTCGCCATCGCCGCCGTCATGCGCCGTATATGTATACATAAGTATATATATATATATATATATATATATATATATATATATATATATATATATATATATATATATATATATATATATATATATATATATATATATAGAAAAGTCGCAAAGGAGAAATTACGCCATCTCCCGCTAAAATGGCGTTCCGTTGGCGTTCGCTGGGCATGCTACCGACCCCGCGTCGTTGAGCGCGAAGAGGAACACTACGCGCCTCGTGTCTTCCCTCTAGCCTGGCCGTTAATTTTCACAGCGTGCGGGGAACGTGGTCGACAGGCGCGCGAGAGAGAGGCAACGTAGGAGAGGGGGAGGGGACGCGCATGCGCTGGCCCTCATCACGGCGCTGCGTAGGAGAGAATTTCGGCATGTCGAGCCCGCATTTCAGAGGAGCCAACCGAGGCAAGCGCTGGACTGAACGCGCACAGCACTCTACCACTTGAAGGAGAGGAGACTAGAGGAGGAGAGTAGTGTATGCGCCGTGAGAGCAGAAGCGAGAACGCAGGAGAAGCGCAAGCAGGTGCTGGTAGAGAAGTGGAGAGAGTAACGCGCAGCTGTTGGAGAGAGGGAAGGAGGAGAGTCGCGCATGCGTAGTGTGAGTGTGGACTACAACGCTGCGTACGGATTATCACGCCGCGTTACATACCCCCGAGCAATAGATACTTCGCATCTAAAATAATTCAGAACTACTTTCCGACGCGCCAAATCGAACGGCCGACCTCTCGCTCCGAAACGCGCGGCGTTAGACGGCTAAGCCACGGAGAGTAGCGTCGTTCAGAATGCTAACGACGAGCTATTTATATACACCATTTACTTCAGCGTGCTTTCTTACTCACCCGCGAGATGGCGCGATGTGCACGCTGGGCGTAAAATCACTAGAACGGGAAACTGGCGCGCCGCCATGTATGGTCCAGCGCGGCTAAAGCTGCGGCGGCGCGGTGTTGATTTTAGGCGGAGTAACGCATGTTTTAAGCATTGCGCTCGCTTTTGTAGCCCCGAATGAAGCATACCGTTGTTCTCTTACTGATTAGGAAAGAAGTAGCGATACGCAGTGACTATTCTGTGGTCCAGACCACAGAATAGAGTGCAGCTTTATTCTGTGGACCAGACCACAGAATAGAGTGCAGCTTTATTCTGTGGTCCACACAATAAACTTGCGCGCTGTGGGCTGTGCGGAAATGTTCTGTAGCCCAAGCAGCCCACCTCTCTTGACGACGGTTTTCTGTCACAAATTGCAAGGGTTCATTCTGTGGTCTGGTCCACAGAACAGGCGCTGTTAATGCCCTCAGAAGGAACTGAGCCCACCCCATGAAGACTTCGATTTGCCAACGCTCGAGCTCCCTTGACGACAGCTTCTCTCGCGAATCTCAATATGTGCTCGCCGTTTTGTGAATCACTATTGAAGACGCGTATGCGTGAAAGATTCCAATGTTTTGACATATGCCAGTATTGATATCAGCCGCAGATAAACTTGTTATTGTGAACGGAAGCAGCAAAACTAATGCCTATAATGATAACAAATGACAACGGTTCTAAAATTTCGTGAACCTGATCTATCGCGTGCGGAACACTAAAGTCACTTTCACCACAGTACGTTTGTGTCATGTGAAAAAGTGCACAAACATTTGCACGGGATACTCGAACTTTGAGCAATCCTTCTGAATGGGCGCGGCCATAAATCACCCGTAAAAAAACGCTAATGCCACCGCGAAAAGAAAACAATAATAACAAATGACAGCGTGTATAAAATTTTCTGGCCTTGATCCATCGAGTACGCAACGCTTAAGCCACTTTCGCCGCAATACACCTGTGTCAAGCAAAAAAAAAAGCGCAGTAAGATTGGCGAGAACCTACTAGTTGTCACTGGACACAGCACACTTTGTCACTTAATTAGATACACTTGCATGCGCCGTATAATTACGAGTACTTGTATGATCGTCAACGTCTGAAAACTTTACAGAAACAGCTAAAATAGCCCCTTGCCAATCTCAGTGCACTTTTTTTGCACGACATTAGTGCACTGCGGTGAAAGTGACTAAAGCGACTAAAGTGTGTCCTGACGCGAGAGATCAGGGCCAGACTATTTTAGTAGTGTCGCCCTCTGTCGTTATGATTCCCTTCTCGCGGTGGCGTTGACGCTGTTCTTAAGGAGATCTGTGGCTGTGTTCGCACAATCGGGGGGATCGCTCAAAATTTGAGACTCCCGTGCAGATCTTAGTGCACATTTTCTTTTTGCATGACACAGATGTACTGTGGTGAAAGTGACTTAAGTGTTCCGCTCTCGATAGATCAGGTCCAGAAATTTTTAGAAGCGCTGTCATTTGTTATTATACGCCTTCTTTTTGCTGCTTCAATTCACGACAAGTTTACCTGCTTTGGCATGTCAGACGAGCAAGCATGCCAAAGGTGGGCTTCGCCTTCGTATTTCGAACCTTTCACGCATAAGCGTCTTCCATCTCGCGTACTATGCCCGGAAATGGCCTCCTTGGTCCGGACTTATTCACAAAGCTGTGCGCGAATATTGCGATTCGCGAGGAAAGCTGTCGTCAAGAGAGGAGGGCGCAGTGCTTATTCTGTGAATTAGACCACAGAATAAACCCTACCAATTTGTGAGAGAAACCCGTCATCAAGAGAGGTGGGCTGTTTGGGCTACAGTGATGTCTGGTGCGCACGGTCCACAGCACATGTCTAGGGTGGCTCTAACAAGTCTCTTTGGTGTGGTCCACAAAATAAAGCTGCACTCTATTCTGTGGTCTGGTCCACAGAATAAAGCTGCACTCTATTCTGTGGTCTGGACCACAGAATAGTCACTGCGGGCAGTTTTCGCTTGCCTACACGCGGACGCGCCCGTACTAATGCGATAAAGAAATGCGAACTGCGCGGCATTTACGCGCTCGGCTGTCGGCATTTAATAAATGCGCAGCATTCCTTAGCGAACTTCAGCGACTTTAAACGTATCTATCTATCTATCTATCTATCTATCTATCTATCTATCTATCTATCTATCTATCTATCTATCTATCTATCTATCTATCTATCTATCTATCTATCTATCTATCTATCTATCTATCTATCTATCTATCTATCTATCTATCTATCTATCTATCTATCTATCTATCTATCTATCTATCTATCTATCTATCTATCTATCTATCTATCTATCTATCTATCTATCTATCTATCTATCTATCTATCTATCTATCTAGCCGCCTACGACCTTGTGCTCTCCTGCCCGTTTAGTTAATGGATGTATACCGAAATTTATATGGCATAACATGGCTGTATGACGGATATAAATGAGAGGTCATAACGTGAAAATCATAACATGCATGTCATGAGCCGCGTGATGTATACGCCACTGTCTTGGTGCTCTTGCCGCCGCTTCGTTAACTTTATATACAATACCACAATTGGTATTGTGTGACGAGAGTGTATGACAAACATAAGTGACGGGCCCTAACGTGAAAGTCTTGACACGCATGTCATGTACAACATAATTTACGTGACATGGTCTCGGTGCGCTCGCAGCTATTTAATGAAATGGATATATACCAAAACTATGACGAGACATTTCTGTATGACGAACGTAAATGATAAGTGGTAACATGAAAATCATAGCTTGCATGTCATGCACGGCATGACTTACTTGCCACGCTCATGGTGTATTCGCGGCCCGTTCGCTAACTTGATATACAGTAAAATTTGCATTGTGTCGCGTGACTGTACGACGAACGAGAATGACAGGTGGTAGCATGAGAATAATGACATGTATGTCGTGTATGGCGTGGTTTACATGCCACGTTCATGGTGTGCTCGCGGCCGGTTCACTGGCTTGATATACGCAAAAACTGGTATTCTGCCGCGCGACTGTATGACGACCGTAAATGACACGTGGTAAATGAAAATAATGACATGCATGTTCTTCATACAGTCATGTCCGGCCATACCAATTTTGGTGAATATCCAGCCAGTGAACCGGCCGCGAGCGCACCATGAGCCTGGCACGTAAATCATGCTGGACATTAGACGCATATCATGATCTTCATGTTACCACAAGCCATTCACGTTTGTCGTAGAGTCACCTCATGCAAAACCAATTTTGGTGTATATCAAGCTAGCGAAACGGCCGCGAGCTCATCATGAAGCGTGGCATGTAAAGCATGCCGTACACGACATGCATGTCGCTATTTTCGTGTTACCACGCGTCATTTACGTTCGTCACACAGTCGCGCGACACAATACAAATTTTGGTGTATATCAAGCTAGCGAACCGGCCTCGATCCACCATGAGCGGGGCAAGTAAGTCATGCCGTACATGATAAGCAAGTCATGATTTTCATGTTGCTATGCGTCATTTACGATCGTCATACAGAAATGTCTCGTTATAGCAATTTTGGTATATATCCATATAATCAAACGGCCGTGAGCGCTCCGAGACCATGTCGTGTAAATTATGTTTTACATGACATGCGTGTCATGACTTGCACGTTAGGACCAGTCACTTATGTCCGTCATACACTCTTGTCACGTCATACCAATTACGGTATATATAAAGTTAACAAAGCGGACGCAAAAGCACCAAGATAGTGGCGTGTAAATCATGCTGTTCACGACACGCATTTTATGATTTTCATGTTAGGACCAATCATTTATATTCGTCATACAGTCATGTTATGCCGTATCACTTTTGGTATACATCCCATTAATAAAACGGGCAGGAGAGCACAGTCGTAGGCGGCTAGATAGATAGATAGATAGATAGATAGATAGATAGATAGATAGATAGATAGATAGATAGATAGATAGATAGATAGATAGATAGATAGATAGATAGATAGATAGATAGATAGATAGATAGATAGATAGATACCTTTATTGTCGCAGAAGTTTCTCCGCATTTATTTCCCGCTGTGAATAGCAAAGATAGCTTTACCCGATTCCCGCCGATTGCTGCATCCAAAAGCGCAGCACCCAGGCATTCTTCAATGCCTTGACAGGCTTGTGATTGAAGTCAAAACAATACCGAATGTCGTAAAGTTCCTGCACGCTTTTCTCAGCCCATAAAAGCAATCGCGCTCCACTGCGCCGTGCGACAGCGGCCGCGAGACACTAGCGAGGCGAGCGAGTTAGGCCATTTCTGTGGCGAAGCGGTGAGAGCGCGCGGCGGTGAAGAGAAAAGGAATGTGGTACTTTTCCCGTTCTAGTGACTTTAGCTGGGCGCTGGGCGCGCTTTAAAGGTCGTTGCCCCGCTCCTGCGAACGCCGAGGCTCTTCGCCCTACAGGGCGTGGTCGCCTTCGTGCGCTTATCTCAAGAAAATAAGGGGGCGGGCGGGAGGGAGGGGGTGGAGGAGGGGGGTTGTATGTCTTGTGCTTTCCCTGCGATGTCCGCGCTGAAGTCACAGAGCGTACGAAGGTCACTTCGCTCGCTGCAGCGGCCGCGTTTGCGAAAGGAGCGCGCTGTTCAAACAGAAATAAGTAACAACTGCGACATTTTTAGTTAGCGTTCGTCCTGTGTGTACCTTTTCGTTCGTTTAGTGCGTCCTGCTTTGTGTTTCAGCAGTGCGCTCTAAGTATCGAGCTGTGACGCATGCGCTCGTCCTGTGTGTGTTCTTTTCGTGCGTCCTTTTGGCTCAAGCGACGCGCTGGCAATTTCGAGCTGCTTTCCGTTCTTCGCGTTACATTCTAATTTGTTGCTTTTGCATTCATTGCTTCGCTGTTGCGGCGAAACTGTGACTTTTTTGACCGCTTAAGGGAGCATGCCAAAATCTAAAGAAGGCTTTAGTTGACCTTCACAGGCGATCGAGTCAAATCTCTGGACGGTCCGATTGCAGTCTCTCACCTCTGTTGTCCCATTCGCAGCTCCCGTGACGACGTCGCTGTGCCGCACGATGTCGCTGCGGCTGCTGTCCGTCTCGGGCGCCATCCTTATTGGCGTGGGCCAAATAGCCTGCTTCGCACTCGGCAGCCTCTCGCTTGTGGTGCCCGCGATCGCAGTCTCATCTGGTGCGTTTCTCCTGGGCAATCTCTATACCTGCAGCACATACGCAGGACATCTTGCAATAACAAAAGGCTCAACTACAGGCGCAAATGCAGAAGCTGGCGTTTAAAATGTTTATAGCAGGCGTAACCTGTTATAATAGAATGGAATGCAAAAATATAAATGATGGTGAAGCGCTAAAAGAAACGGAGACTTATGAAGAACGCAGGACACGGCGCTACTAGCAACTGAGCTTATTTTTAGGTTTAAATATTATTTAGGTCTTTCGGGGAGTGAATAGCCTGTTACAGTCTGAATTTTGTTGACCAATATAAAATTGTGAATCGCAGTTATGCGACATTGAGGTCGTATAAACGGGAAGAATGTGCCTCACACAGGGTTGTCGGAGCATGTACAGGTAGAGCTATCGTCGCCATAGGTGCCTTGTCATCATTCGCGTCTCAAGGGTACAGTCTAAGACATCATGTGACGTGACGTCAATAATTAGCCCTTTTAAAACACGCTGACAATAACAAGGCATCTTCGTCAAAAGTCTGGAGGCAACCATAAACCTTGACCTAGGTACCTGGTTTTGGCGCTACCACGTCGGCTTTCGTGTGCCGTGGTGTATTCCTTGAGATAACTTTTGTATTGCGCCCGCTGCCGAGGCAGATGCCAGAGGACACGCAGAAAGAAGCGCGTGGTTGGGATCTGCTCCGCCAGAGGCCGCAAAGATCCCGGCAGCTCCCAACCTTTCAATAAACTCAATTAACTTTCATTAATTATCCTGGCAGCTAAATGACCCTTACTTTAATTAAATGTGTGCTTCGACGTCATAAGTATCCAATATAACTCTTAACTTGAACCAGAACCATCACTTTATGAAGACTCGGAAAACCGCAACTAAATGCTGTACAGGAAGTGCTTAGTAGACAAACAAAAGTGTCCCCCGGTGCTCTTGCCACTCAAGATAGGTCCACAAATTGAAGCATCGGCCAGCATGTCTGAGACACCTTATTCCCGCTTATGCCTCCATAGTGAATCGGAGATCGAAATACTCCTATACGGGGACTTCAGAACATCCAAGCCTCACCTTCTGCGTGACAGTCGTGCGCAGTTTATTGAACGTTTTCTTTTTCTTCACTGATGAGTCGATGTATTAATGATGCCCTGCCACCCTTCAAAAGCTATGTGCACCTAACGTCGTTTTGCCCTGCCTCCAAGATAAGAGGCACCCCACCGCCTATTGCATTGCCTCCGTGATTGGACCACCTTTGACCAAGCTACGGTGTCATGCGATGACGTCATCACGTGACGTCACAAACTTGGTCGATCTGTGACGTCATGATGACGTCATCATGCGATGATTAATTTTTTCATCACTCGTCCCCGACGCCGCGGGACGCCGACGCTCAAATTTCGCGTTTGATGAGACATTTAAGGCTCTCGCCTTAAAAAAAAAAGAGTGAAAGAAGGGCGCCTACAACGAAACAAATACCTCCACATTCGCACGCTTTCGCGCTATACAAGCATTGATGCCGAAAGTTAGCCGTTCCGTCTTATATTGTGGTGCAGTCAGTAATGCGCAGATAACGATTGCAATTGTTTAGCGTTTCGCCCTGATTGTATAGTCACCATGTGGACACGTCATCAGTAAAGTCATGCCCGTAATGTGCTTGTGTTTCGAAGTTTGTGAGGCCAGCAATATTTTTTTTTGATAATTTAACAGGTAACGCAAAATACAAGGACACAAGCAGGAACAGGAAGAGCAGACTAGCGCTCGTCTTCCTGTTCCTTCTTGAGTCCTTGTCATTCGCGCTAGTTGTTCAATTATGAATTCCTACAAAGCCTTCCTGATTTATTTGCTTTTTTCTCTCATGTGTCGTAATTTTTGTCACCGTTTATCTTTAAAATCATAATGAGGGAGTGGTTAGACTACATGGAGAGACAAAGCTATCGCAGCGAGACACATGAATAACCTTTTTGCTTGGGCTTGGGCTAAAACTGTTTTCTTAGTTATTGGAACATCTTGGCGCGAAACAGATGGGGACAAAGAACACAGTAGACAAAACGCGCCAATGAACTGTGTTCATTGGATACAGTAGACAGGACGAGTGCCTGGACTGTGTTCCTTGTCCTCGTCTGCTTCGCGCCAAGATGTTTTATTAGGTATGTTTGACCAACAAGCTCAAACCAAGGCTTTGTCTTTGTAGCAGTGATCAAGCTAGGCCATAGCCTCGTCGATACAGCTTTATCTATCGGCAAATACGTGCTCGTGTGACGCAGGGTGTGTTTGCGTGCAGGATTGGGTGCGGCGCTGTCTACGGTTGTGGACGAGACGACGCTGTACCTGTACTTCGCGGCACAACGTCAACAGGCATCGTACCTTTACCAGGCGGCCTTCTCGATGTCGGCCATCGTGTATCCTCTCGTGCTTTTGGTTCTGCTAGACTCGTATGGCCTCAACGGCACCCTACTTGTGTCCGGAGCCGTGTCTCTCAACGCCCTGATTGGCTCCATGTTCATGTCGAGGTATCTATACCAGAATTCGGTGGTTTCCACGTTCCTCTGCCTTGGTTGCAAATGGCGCTGGCTAACACAAACATCGACAAAAGGGCGATTACGAATATCATGATGATGACCTTCACTGACATCACCATACAAACATGAACGCCAGGCCTGGAACGCGACATGCATTCACCCAGTACCTTTTGTTGTTCTCGCATGATGTTATTGCATCTATTTTGCCTTCTCATATTATTGGCTGCTACACTTGATGAAAACTCAACTGGAGGGCTAATATTTCTGCAGAAACGAAGTGGGTACACTAGAAAACCAGAATTATTGTCGCGCAACGCTTTCGTATATGCCCACAGACTTCATCCGCCTTACTTTGGCTATGCAACCAGGTTAAGAAATGAACAAAATCATGTACAACCCGACAGAAAAAGTTTACGGGACGCGGGCTCCACTGCAAACGGAAATTTCTGCTTGGTTGGGAAATGACGCTTCTAATCCATCGGGTAACTGTGTTGGCGGCCATAACTACTGCAGACTGGAACATTTGTTTGGAGGCTACGTTCCCAGACGAAGCATGAATACAGGTTTTTCTATAATTTCCTGTCCCGTAAGCTTTTGCAGTTGGGTGTATGACTTAGACAGCCATAAATTGGTCAGAAACTGCTTTTTTGTAACTGTAACCAATTACAGAAGAGGCACTGGGAGTGTATGAATGGTGCACTCTAAGAAAAAATCGAGTATTTGTGGAGTATTGCTGCTACACAACAATGAGCGTCATTCACTTCACGTGCTTTCCTTGCGTTATCGCCGTGGTCCCGGCACTTCCCGGTCCCGAACGGCGCGCGCGTTATCAGCGTGACATAGCATTCTTGATAGGAAAGCGACGAGAGCCGGGCTTTCAAGAAAGGAAACGCGAGCAAGCCAGATGACGATTATTGTTGTGTGGCATAAATACTCCACAAATACTCGACTTTATCTTAGAGTGTAGTGCGCTGAAGTATGTGTGAGTAGACGTGATAAACGTGCGCATAAACGTGAGCTGACAGAAACTGATTGTAATGCTCAAGTTGAATAGATAACACCATAGGTCGGCAAAAAATGCTGAGCTCACTCAGACTCAATAAGTATATTTTGAGCTTGAGGCTCGCTCGCACTCAGACTCACCAAAGTTTTACTCAACCGGACTCACTCGGACTCAACCTCACCCAAATATTACTCACACGGACTCACTCGAACTCAGACTCACGTCTCGATCTGAGTCTGAGTGAGCCTGAGTGAGTCGACTGTTCTTCAGCGGTTGCATTACCTCAGAGTCGCCGGCTACAACTACGAAGCCATACGAAGTAGGCTTCGCTACGTAGTCGACACTAAGCCGGCCGGCGACCGCTGTGAGTGCGTTGCCGGCGCAGCTGAAAAAAAAATCACACCATCTCCCGCTAAAGGGGATCATGAGGCGATGCGAAGCAGCGTTTCGGCATGTACAGCCCGCGTTTCAGAGGGGGAGTAGAAGGGGAGAGGGAGAGAGGGGAAGTGGGGAGGGGGAGATGAGTGTGGAGAGGGAGAGGAGGCGTGTGTAGATGGCTTGCACATGCGCAGTAAGGGTGGTCACGCCGCACACCACCACCACCACCGGATTGAACTCCGCTATAAGATGCTTCACATCTAAAAAAACGTTGAGTAGAATTTGTTTCACATAGAATAATTTCTTCTGGAATAATGTACAGTTCAAACTGTGCCTTTCTCTCTAAGCGACAACCGTTGTCAAACATTTAGCTTGAAGGCGAACGCAGATACGAATCAACGTGCGGCCGGCGGTGTACAGCGAGCGACTTACGAGCACGGTGAAAGAACCGTGTCTCCGAGCCGTCTCGTCATTGTAGGTATACGTATATCTACATCACTCAGTAAGACGCCACGGACATCTGTTTTTCATTTGTGTGTAAAATAACTAACGACGACGAAAATTGCAGAGGAGACGCATGTTGTGATCGCCAGCGGTCGTTTAATGTATATGTAGCCGTGCTCCTCGTAAAGGCCAAGCGACGTTGTCGGCAAGAAGCCGACATCGGCGGGGCGCCTCACTGCTTCCCCGGCGTTCCTGCAAAAGTGCCGCTTCTGTGTTCGCGTGTGCATAAGTGTATTTTACGGACTTGTGTTTATGGACTTGTGGCCGACACGATAGAGTGCCAGCTGATATTCGAATTCGCTGATTGAAAGGGCGTTAAACGTACGGCGGGTTCATATTAAAAGATCGGTGTGCTTTGGTGCTACCAATGAGCCCAAGAAAGTTAAAGAGAAAAAAAAAAGCGCTGGTGGTTGGTGTATGTGGTGTTTTACATTGGAATAGTTGTGCGTATGGTTGTATATTTGTGTACATGCCACAAATACTCCATCATTTAATGCTGATTCAGTTGGAAATACCATGAGGTATGCTGTCATAGCGAAGGGTCGCCATCCTTTCTTTTTCGATTAGTCCAGACGGTTCAACTGTTAGTCCCTATGGAGCATTCTATGAGGAGCAACATTTAAACCAACTGGAGTAGGTGCTAAAGAGTAAAAGTTGAACCCCTGCAGTTACTCCCGCAGTTGGTCCAAAAATGGTTCAAAATCTGTGGCAGTTCATTTAGTTCCCTGAAGGACCAATGGCATACCCCGATTTAGTCCTTTTGGGCTTAGAGTGTAATGAAATCAACAGACACTAGACCCAAGACAGGAGACGTTATTTGCAGTTTTAACTGTAGTGTAGTGATTGTGACATAACTGAAAAGGAATTAAGGTAGACGAAAGGATAACTTTGCCGCCGGCAGGAACCGAAGCTACAACCTTCGGATAACGCGTCCGATGCTCTACCGATTGAGCTACGGCGGCGGTCGCTCATACATCTTTTTTTGCTGGATATTTATGTGCGTGAAAACCTGGGAACCACAAGTAGCAATGACAGCGGGTGTAGACAGCTCTTGCTTGCCAGCTGCCGTCGCGCCAGGAGGTAAAAAATTGTCACAATTGCTAACCTAAAGTTAAACACGACAAATGATGTCTCCTATGTTGTTTCTGTTGATTTCGTTAAGGTAATGCCGGCTAAGTTGTTTCTCAATTTTCCCTCGTGTTTCTTATAAACAGGCCCGTGTGGATGTCCCCAAGCATCCCGCTTCCACCGATCCACAGGCCAAAGGCTTCACAGATAAATGCGCCCGCTGCCGTCCAACCAGTAGCTCATACTCGGGAGAACACTACGAAGGAAGGTGTCAACCAAAAGCCGGAGGTTCGGAAGGTTCGTTCATCGTGGCGTTTAGTTATCTTAGCAGCGACTGGTATTATAAAACAAAAAAATTGTGTTTTAATGAGTCATTCATATGAGTCGAGTATGAGTAATTTTTTCGCCGAGAAACGGCTAAGCGTATCAGTTACCGTTTTATTAATCTCCCAATATATCACCCACTCGTACGGAGTTGATTCCAACCAATCAGAGTGGGGCGCTGCTACAGCAACTCCACGTAAACACTGCAATACAGCAAATCAGCAAGATCGAATGGAATATTTTCATGATACTTCTGTGTGGTGGTTTTCACATTCACTAAGCAACAGCTAGCACTGCCGTAAGACGAACGTTTTGTGTACTACCTCCTAAGATAGCAATCAAGCTTTTCAACAAGCATTTAAATTCACCATTAGCCTGCCTATGCAGAGGTCTGTATAAGTGTGCCTATCCCAGGCGTCTTTAACTGGTACCTACCCTTTTGTCTGACTTGTTGCGTCTTTGAGACTCAATGCCTACGTCGTCATTAGGTGCCTTAATGCTCGTTAAATCGCTTGTCACGCTGTGACTATATAAGTATTTAGTTGCATGGGTATCTCACTCAGTATATTCTTCTACCTTGACAATTTGAACCGAATTTTCAGTATCTGGTGAAGTCGCAGGCGCTGGCGTTCGGATATGTGGCAATAAATATGGCTGTGGAGGCGTGTTTCCAGCACCTAGAATTGAATTTGGAACGTGGATTACACAGAGGAAAAAGGCGTCTTGATACAGAATCACAGAAAGGTGGGCGAGTTGGTTTGGGTTCATAATGAGGGGACAATGGGGCAGCGCTAGGACGAATACAAAGGAAGAGATAAAGCATGTCCTGTCTTCATCTCGGCCTTTGTATTCGTCCTAGCGCTACCCCATTGCCGCTTTTTGATACGCAGCTCGGAGGAAAAACTGTTGAATGGGGCATCAATGCGCAGCTTAGCGGGGCGATGAATTGGCCTAGTTGGTGCTTGCTCATGATTTCTTCTTGCGTTTCGTATTACGGGACGTGGACGAGGCAGGGGCTACAGGGCAGGTGGTGCGCAATTGCGGACCACCTGCCCTGCAGCCCCTGCCTCGTCCACGTCTCGTAATACGAAGCTCAATTCACAAGCCACCCCTTGCTGAACGCGGCTTTGCACAGTGGTTGGAAGGGGACAGGACAATCGAAAGTGTTCCGCATCCAGGGCACTCTGCACTGACCAACGTTAGAAATCGGATATCCGACGAACTGCTTGTGTCATGTCCTACGGATAGGTACCGGCTGCGACTCAGGAGTATGAAATGCTCGGACTTCGTCATCACGCATTAGCTGAGTGCGACAGTGACTATAATTTCTCCTTGAATCCCAAAAACTGTGATGTTGAAGGCACTCATACTGCACTCATTTTTATTGCCGCCAGAAGGCTATCACTTGTAGGCCTTGTAAGAAAATTCCCGCAAGAACAGAGTGTCATGTTTTCAGTCGCGCAGGAAACTTCGATCGTCATTCTGCAATGACTGCTAGTCAAAAATTTAAGCTCGAAACTCAGCGATTCTGATTTTGCAAGATTCATGCGCTTATTTAAATTTTTGCCAAAAACTGTTTGCATTTAGTCATGTAAATAAAAACGTCGGAGTTGTTTTTTCACGCTCGTGGCTACTCTTGGCTACTTTTGCTGCCTTTGGCTTCGGTTGGCTACATTTTGGCTAGTTTTGCCAATTTTATGGCTATATTTGTCTTTTCGACCTGCCAACCCTGGTGTGAGGCTTGCCTTGTTTTTGTCCTTGCTTGTTGTGATACCCACTTGTATTCGCTCATACCCACTGGTTACCGATTCGCGCGTACCTTTCAGCCACACACGACTGCTGCCATAAAGCAAGTGCAAAAGCGTATACGCTCGCATGTTAAGATTGTGTAGCTGTGGCAGCACGCAATAGCCTTCATAAGCCCCGGTGTTTAAACCTTTAGGACGCCACATACGAAGAGCTGTCTGTAAATGCGTCAAATCGACACAGTGATATTTCAAGACACTCGATATTCTATTGCAAGAAAAGATATTGTCGTAATTCGTTGTTCACCCGCCGCGCTGGTCTAGTAGTTATGGCGCTCGACTTCTGACGCGCAGGTCGCGGGATCGAAGCCCAGCCGCGGCGGCCGCATTTTCGATGGATGCGAAAATGCATGAGGCCCATGTACTTAGATTTAGGATCGCGTTAAAGAACCCCAGGTGGTCGAAATTTCCGGAGCCCTCCATTACAGGGTCTCTCATAATGATATCATGGTTTTGGGACTTTAAACCCCAACAATTATTATTATTATTATTAATTCGTTGATTTATCTTTGTTATGGTAATTAATCATAATTAAATTGCAATTAAATATATATTAATCCTGAAGTCATCCACGCTCCGTTCTTGCATAAATCGAATCAAATCTCAGGCTAGAAATATACTGCAAGTTTGTTTTCCGTTAGGTCGATTTTCAGCAAAGAAAAATTATACTTTTGACGTGGCTCGCGGAAGTCGGAACGTCGGACGACTCGTTGAACGGGGTAGTGCCTTCAGCGGAGTGATCAGGTGCTAGAGTACGCTGCAAAATAAAGCTTAATCACGGCGCACTTATTTCGCAGGAAGTTGAATTCATCCACAGCTCACTGTATCTTCCTCTTTCTGAGCCACTAGTCGACACAACTAAGAAAAACAAGTGATGTACAGAACTGCGTGCAAAGCGACTCAAAGGGTTAGGTGTGTTTACCGGATGTCTTCATATTCAGAGAATACAAAATTTTCCAAAGTTAGCCAATCAAATGCCACAATATTGTTGGTGCATCGGCTCGACCACACCTGCGGCGGCCATTACTAGCTCGAGAAATTTAGCTATGTAATCGCCTAACAATAAAAAAATTCCCTAATGACATTTCTAATTGCTTGATAAGCGCAGAACACAATTTGCGAATTATACTTTGCGAACGCTGAGGCACTCCATAGTAGGGTACCACGGATTAATTGTGACACGCCGGAGTTCTTTAACGCGCACCTGAATCTACGTGTGTGTACCGTAAACTATTCAGTCAGCTAATTAGCCGAACATAATTGATTAGTCCGTCATGAATCTTAACCGATATTGCAGTATTGCCCGCTGCGCGCTGTAATGAAGCTTAAGAGCTACGATAATGCAATCAGTCTTTTGAAAAAAATATGTAGTGCCTAAACTAAAAACATAATATACTTTTTTTATTGTTCAGCCCGGCGCCGTCGGCGACGAACACCCGGCGGCCGCAAAGGAATTGCACGACGCACACGGTGCTGCACCGCCACACGCCCTCACGGGCCCTCCCTCGGTCCCCCCGCCTGGTACGGCGTCGGTGGAGCCAGGGAAACAGACCCCTGCTGGTGGAGACGCGAAGGCACGACCCGAGGTGGCCACAGTTGGCGGAGGAGGTCTGCACAACTCTGCCGCGCCGGTAAATAATAACAACGAATTGACAATACACAGGGTGTTTCTTAACGTTAGCTGGATGTTTATAATCTACAGTAGCATAAGAGCACAGATCCATGTCTTAGTAAGGCGGAGATGTGCGGGGCTAGGCCTATCTGTACCCATATTCGCGGAAGGCTCCCGACCAACGTCTTCATTATTTACAGCAGGCATAGATAACACATATACGCGACGCAGGGATGGATACAGATGCACTACATGCGTCGATAAAGGCCCATAACTGAACAGAACTAGAGTCCTGTAACAAGAATGAAAAAAATTCGGCATATCCCACACTTTGTGGGAATCAATGAAATGCGAAGCAGACAGCGAGGAGCTGCATACACCGCATTGTTTGTTTTCGAGGGAAATCAGGGCATTCTTGACACGAGCGCACCAAGACCATGGCATTTAAATCATGCCGTACATGACATGCGTGTCATGATTTTCATGTTGCCACCTGTCGTTTATGTTCGTCGTATAGTCACGTCAAGCCACACCAGTTTTGGTATATGTCAAGTTAGCGAAACGGCCGCGAGCACATCATGAGCACGGCATGTAAGACGTGCCGTGCATGTCATGATTTCTGTGTTACCACCTGTCATTTATGTTCGTCATGCATGAATATCGCGCCTTAACAATTTTGGCATATATCCATTTAATTAAACGGCGCGAGCGTCCCAAGGCCTTGTCCCGTAAATCATGCCGTACATGACATGCATGTCATGATTTGCGCACTACGACCTGTCACTTATGTTCGTCATACACTGTTGTTACGCCGTACCTATTTTGGTATATATCAATTTAACGAAACTGCCGCAAAAGCACCAATACCGTGGCAGGTAAATGATGCCTTTCATGACACGCATGCCATAATTTTCATGTTATGACCTGTCATTTATGTTCCTAATACAGTGATGGTCACGCCATAGCACTTTTGGTATAAACCCCCTAACGAAACGGCCATGAGAGCACGAAGTCGTAGGCGGCTAAAGAGATAGATAGATAGATAGATAGATAGATAGATAGATAGATAGATAGATAGATAGATAGATAGATAGATAGATAGATAGATAGATAGATAGATAGATAGATAGATAGATAGATAGATAGATAGATAGATAGATAGATAGATAGATAGATAGATACGCTCAAAGTCACAGAAGTCCGCAATAAAATGCGTGGCATTTAAAACTAAGTTGGAAAGATATGCCGGTGTGCAACGGATCAAACAGCTTGTGGTCGTAAAAGCTGGTGTGCTATTGGTTGGCGCCCCTTTCCTAGGGAATACCGGTAAAGAAAACCGCAACACAACAGCGATGCACACGGCCCCTTGCGCATTTGTCTAAGACGACTGCAAGGCGAAAGCGATCTTCTTGCTTTTCTTCTGAGTCGATCATATTTACCCTCGCCCTCTCCCACACCATTCCCACGAATGTTTTCTGCACTGAGTATGGTTTTACAGTGCTTCCGATCCCGGAAGCATTGGTAGCCTTATGTACCTCACCTGGTTTGGCAGCGCCTCCATGATCGGCCCACCTCTTACAAAGCTACGACGTCGTATATGACGTCATCATCTGACGACACAATATGTGAAGCCATAGGGACGACATTACGGCGTCACAAATGTTGGGGACCTGTGACGTCATGAAGACCGCGTACACGTTAAGAAAAAAAATGAGTCGACTTTTTTTTTTTGCTACTTATGTAACTGTTACATGAGGTCCAGCCAACCACCGGTGCCCTGAGTGTAATGCTTGACTCAATCCAAATCTTTAGGCAATCGATAAATACCATCCTTGACAATGTTGGTATTGTCCTTAAGGGGCCCTGCCACACTTTTCCATGTAACCATCGAATGGCTTCATTAAAGGAGTTTATTGCCTCACGAATAGACGGCCGCAAAAATTTTTAGAATCGGTCATGTACTAGCGGAGTTAGAGATTTGTCGCACGCTGTAATTGCTTTCTCTCTTTTCTCATCCCGATAAACGCGCTGGAAGCTAAGCAGGGAGAGGTGGAACGGAGGTAAGAAGTACGTCACGCGCGTGTCATGACCTTAAGCACTTTTTCTTGTTTTTTTCTTCGAATGCGCGGCTTACTTTCAGTGTGATCGCGAGAGCGGGTACATGGCGGTCTACCGCGGTGGTCGCGGTAACTATCCAGCTTACGATGCTCAAATCAGCCAATGGGCTGAAATTTAGGCATATGGCGCGATCATTTGGGTATATGGCATCATTTGTAGAAAGAAGAGGAAACGATTTGTAGCTTACCTTGAGAGATAATTGTAAATTAGAGCGCGTGCTGCGCTTTAATGTTTGCCTCGCGTGTTCTCAGGATCCTCGACTACCGATCGGCAGCGTTTTCGGACCATGTTGAAAAAGTGTTGCAGGGCCCCATTTAGCAGATATAGCGCAGGACGCCACACAAAGAAGGCGTGATACGTGGTGGACATCTTTTTTCGTCGATTATCATTGTGTTTTTTGTACTGCGCTGTATGCTGAAGTGGGATTGAGAAATACTAAATGCTATAAATTGTGTGGTATGGCGTGCCAAAATCATGATATGATTATGAGGTGCGCCATGGTAGTAACTAAAGGCAGTTACAGGCACCTTTAAAGCAATTATAGTGCACTTACTGCTAACTCGACAGTGAATCTTTTTGCTTCCCAAGAGTTAATCGTAAACGGGAATTTCGTTGTTGTCCAGGCATAACGAAAACGTGCACATGCTTTTACTTCTCGCGTTTGCTTGCAAGCAGCCCACGCCGGACATGCCAGTGGGCGTCATCATGGCGTGGCACTGCGCGCTAACGTCGCTGTCGGTGACCGCCGGCGTGGTGCTTTACGACTACGTCATGGACGACGACACGGAGCGCTCGCCGCAGGCCGCCTTCGTGGTGGTCTCGTACGGTGCTGGTGACCTGCTCGGACGTCTCGGCTACCAGACCCTTCTCAACACTGGCGAACATCGGAAGGTAATGAAAAAAAAAACACACACACACAGTTTCGCCGCAATCGCGAAGCAATGAATACGATAGCAACCAATGCATACGAAGTAAGGCTACAGCTGACTCTTTGGTGGACTCGATCTGGTGTAACTCAACAAAACGCTGGTGTAAGGGAATAACATCGTTCTAGGGAGCGAAGCAGTGGCGTAGACAGAAATGTTTTTTCGGGGGGGGGGGGGGGGTTCCTCCTTGATCCGACATTGGGCCTGGGCATATAAGTGGGGTGGAGTGTCATTGTGTGCTCTGTATCTCATGGGAAACAAAATATTCGGGAGAGGGGGGGGGGGGCACGAGCCCAGTGCGCCCCCTCCCTCTGGCTACGCCACTGGAGCGAAGTACTTTTCGTGCTGTCTCTCGTCTCAACGTGAAGCAAGCGCTTAGAGCACAGCACAAGCCGTTTGCTGATGTCCGCCTAGATAGCGCTCACGACAGCACCCTTATGATCGAAGTTCACAGTTGCTGCTCGAGCAACGCAGCCCCCATCTCCCCCTCTTTCGCCAGAAGAAATACGGTTGGGGTGTTTCCTCTCTGCTTAAGGAGCGATCGACGGCAGGCTTCGCAAGCGGAGTGATGTCATTTCGTGTGCCCTCCGTGCGGGGAGATGGCCGGCTCCTTTCATCTCTGCTGCAGCCGCGTTCGTCGCCCCCGCTCGCGAGCTTTTACTCGCCGGTAGCACATACTATGCGCGGGGCGATATTATCGATGGAGACTTCATGCTCAAGATGAGAGTGACATCGACGGCAAAAGCCCGTCGAGAGTGCCCACATAATTGCTATCGCAATAAAACGGAATATGGGCAAAATACCATTGAGCGCGTAGGCTGTGTTGAAGAATGCGTAAGTGGAAACGAAGGCATTTGTTTTCACCAAGTTGTACCGGGAATAATGGCCAGGACTTACTCGTCTCCGTATCAACCGCACCTCTGAACTTCTCTTTGCTCGCACCTTCTGAAAAATTAGGAACACAGCTTTTAGCCCAGATATTTTATTGCGATAGCAATTATATGGACACTCTCGGCTGGAAAATGTCCGTTCCCGTCGCCGTCATTCACCGTATATGTATAAGTATGAATATATACAGAAAAGCCACAAAGAAAAATAATTAAGAAATTCCTTCCGACGCGCGGAATCGAACGGGCGACCTCTCGCTTTGCAGCCCGCCGCGTTAGGCGTTAGGCCACGACAGCACCGTCTTTCAGCCTGCTAACGGCGAGCTATTTATATACACCATGTAATTCAGCATATTTTCTTAGTGGCCACATAGATGGCGCGATGTGCGCGTGTGTGGCGTGCTTTAAAGATCGTCGCCCCGCTCCAGCGAACGCCGTTGCTCTTCGCTCTACAGGGCGTGGTCGCTTTCGTACGCTTATCTCGAGGAAAGAAGGGGCGGCCGGCGGGGTGCTTCGCTTCGCTCGCTGCAACGGCCGCGTTTGCGAAAGGAGCGCCCTGTTCAAAAAGAAATAAGTAACAACTGTGACAATTCGTTCGCGCTCGTCTTGTGTGTAGTACCTGTTCGTTCGTTCCGTGCGTCCTGCTTTATGTTTGAGCAGTGCGCTTCAAGTGTCGAGCTTTGACGCATTAGTTCGCGCTCGTCCTGTGTGCGTTCTTTTCGTGCGTCTTTTGGGCTCGAGCGACGCGCTGGCAATTTCGAGCTGCTTTCCGTTCGTCGCGTTACATTACATTTTATTGCTATCGCATTCATTGCTTCGCCGTTGCGGCGAAACTGTGACTTTTTTATTCATTGCACATTCCACTCGCAAGGCAACTTGCGCTTGCAGAGAGGTGTATGGGCTTGAAAAGTGCCTTCTGCGTCGGCGACTGTGAGTGTTTGGGAGTATTAACCAGGTTGCACCTGTTTAACCAGGTACCATTACAGCAGTGGCGTAGCTAGAAATTTTTTTTCGCAGGCGGGGGGGCCTTCAACCTTACTTTATGTATAATCGTAGTGCGTTTGTCGTGCGGGGTGTTGAGGGAGCGTTTGAACTCTTCCTCCTTTCACCAATCGACGATGTTATTTGTAGACGTCATCATGTGATGTCATGCATGTGACGTATGACGACTTGACAAATTTTGTATATATATGCGACGTCATGATGAAACAATATGGTGACGTCATCATATGATGACTTTTTGCGTTGTTCATGTTGATGCTAACGCCGACTGTCACCTTCCGCGATCACCTTTCGCGACTGTCAACTTCCAGCGCCTCTATACTTACTTGAGCCTCCGGTACATAAACAGCGCTTTCGCGGTTAGTTAGGGTCACTGAGTGGCGGGAACCTTTAGTCGGAGTGCAGCTCGCCTCCGCCAACGTAACCGAAGGTGACGTAGTTCCTGTTAGTTCGTTTCCGCGCCCACACTTTCGGTGCGCTCGCGTGGGTGGAGCTAGAAAAACTTTTCTTTCGCGCATTCTTAAAGGAAAGCTGAAGAAGTTTTAGAATTCGATAAAACTTCGTCCTTAGCAAGGACCGACATTATTTCAACGATGTCGTAATTTTTTTCGCGGTTGTTGCAGCAGGAGCTTTACAATACGTGAAAGAAAAGTTTTTCTTGCTGCGCTCACGCGAGCGCGCCGAAAGTGTGGGAGTGGAAATCTCCGTCATCTTCGGTTCCTTCGCGGAGCCGTGCTGCACTCCGATGGAAAGTTCCCGCCACTCACTGATCACAACTGCGAGAGCGCTGTTTATGTGACGAAAGCTCAAGTAAGCATAGCAAAGCTGAATGTTCTGCAGCTCGATTACGATATCTGGAATAATGAAAAACAGCCGAGCGCAACGTGAACAAGCGTCTCTCGCATCTTCAACCGTGGCCTCCGGGACTAACTCGTGACCTGCTGTTGCCGGAGTTAATCGATGAGGCCACGCTTCAGCGATGCTGCTGTTGCAGATAACGCGGCATACCAAGGATGACGTCACCGCGTTCCCTCATCCTATCAAGAAGCCCCGCGGCCACAGCCTCTGTTTTTTGCCAAAAAGTGCTATTTGCGATCACTTTTGAGAGCTCTCACATCGCTTTTCGAATTCAGCAGGGATCAACTGTCCTTACACTCTCCAAAGACATTTTTTATAAGTGCTTCAGCTTCCCTTTAAGCCCCTGCTGCAACAACCGCGGATATAATTAAGACATCGTCGACAATAATATCTGTCTTTCTTAACCTTCTGTGTTTCCTTTGGTATTGTCGCTTTCTGCTGCCTGTAATGTTTCTTCTTGTAATTTTGTTATTTTCTTGTTGAAGAGGCGAGTGAAGCTGCGAAATGCAGCTTTTTTTCCCTTCACAACAAACCACGTATATACTGTACTTTATGTACTTGCCACGGGGTTGAATAAACTCAAACTCAAGCCACGAAGCTTTACCGAACTTTACAAACCCAATGCTTCCGGAACGACAGAGATGACGTAGAGGTAGATGGCGGCTTCCGCACTTTTCTGTGGACAACTGAATATGAATGTCTTCCTGCGTAGGCGTGAGCACGAAGGGGGGGGGGAGGGGAAGGGGGCGCAAAGTCGAGGAGGGGACTGCTGCGATGAACCTTCTGCCCCCTGATGGGGAATCCTACGCACGCCTATGTCTTCCTGTATGCAGGTGATGGCCTTGCAGGCGTTCCTACAGGGCGGACTGCTCTTCCTTATGGCCATGTCCAAGAAGGTCGTCCTATTGGCGCCGGCCAGCTTTGGTTTGGGTTGGATGAGTAGCACGCTGGAGATGCTGTCGCTGCCCGTTCTGCAGCGCTTTCTGGAGCCTGACGCCGTAGAACAGCAACTGAGCATGTGCCGCGTGGCGTCGGGTGTCGCGTGCCTGTGTGGACCGCTCCTTGTCAGTGAGTACATACAGTAGAACCCTAATGATAATAATTGTTGGGGTTTTACATGTCTAATCCGCGATATGATTATGAAACTTAGTGTAGAAGCACGGGCGTGTTAGTGAAACACTGGAAGGAACACTGCGCAACCGAAGACGGGGACAAGGAAGGGCGACACACACACGGCGCTGACCTTCAACGCTTTATGTTCAGCTGTCTACCTTCAGCTAATAAAGTCACGAAAGTGTGTGCACGTCACCGTTGTGTGTACATCCCCGTTTCTTGTCCCCGTCTTTTATTGCGCGGTGTTCCTTCCAATGAGTATGAGAGACGCCATAGTGGAGGGCTCCTTAAATTTTGACCACCTGCGGTTCTTTAAGGGGCACCTAAATCTAAGCATATGGGCTTCTAGTATTTTGCCTCCATCGAAATGCGACTGCCACGGCCGGGATTCTATCTCGCGACCTTCGGGTCAGCACTCAAGCATCATAACCACTAGAACATCGCGGGGGGTACAGTAGAACTTTGTGTCACTGAAGGCTTTGTATAGGGTATATAGGGACGCGGATAATTCAGTTTAGTCTTAAATATAGACATCTAAATCTCTGAACTGAGCTTGAATGTGGACTATGCTGGTTTTATAACATCGAATAACCAACATTTGCCGACATTTGTCAATATTAGCTAACACTTATCCTTAAAAAAGCACAAACCATAATTAGCTATCATGATGGATCATACGGAAGGAACTAAACCTTTCCCATTGGGTAAGGATGGGGAAGAAAAGGTGCTCGAATTCAGCCATGTAATTTTTATTATTTGAAAGGCAGTGCTCTCAAGCTCATATATCTCAGTTTAACCATGAAGACCTTTGAAAAATGTTCCGAAACAAATACGCATGTCTCATTGCAGGCGGAAAACTTCACTTGTTTATCTGAAGCAGTTGGACTGTTTGTCCAACGGACTGCTTTACATATCAGCTTACGAAAGCCTATGGCTATGGTTGTTTTGTATAAAATAGCAACTGCACTAGAGTATGTAAGCTTAAACCCGTGTTTCACATGAAAATAAATTGTACTTGTAGTGAACAATAAGAGACGATGACGAAGCAGCCAAGAATGCAAGCCACACCGTTAGTGGTAGCCACGACGCTTCCAGAGGAGCCCAGAGAGAGCCGCACCGGATGCGCCACGAGCAGGCTGCAGCGAGTGCTGCTCAGATTTGTCAGAGTTATGTAGCGTACAAGTGTGTACAACGTGTAATTACGAAAATTTTAGCCAAATAAATCAATTTAGGAGAAAGTCCATGGATTTGCTGTGTGTACGTGTCATCTCTCCGGCGGCGACCAAGGAGCGACAAGAACACTACGCTACAATATACCACACAGCACTTCAGAGCGCGAGGGGCAGAGTTCGTAGCTGGAGCCGTGAACGCAGGAAGGCGTTCCGCTTCCCGCTGGCCTGTTTCTCCCTGCAACAAAGCACTCACTGCGCGACATTCGCCCATCGACGGCGTTCCCTTATTGTGGCGCTTATTGCAGAAGTTTCACTAGTCGGTACTATCGCACTCGAAGCAGTAGGCGGCGGAGAAACACCGTTGGTGCATGTGGAAGCTCCACTACGCTGGCGAGGAGGCGTCACACGAGGAGGCGTCCCTCGCCAACCAAGAGCACGGGACGTAGGAGAAGGTGCGAGAGATATAAATCGCGTTTGTAGAGTGCTCAGCACTAATCCTCGCCTGCCGAGAGGTCGTAGGTTCGACTCCCAGGTCACGCAAAGCAGCAAGGCATTTCGTCTGGTTTTTCTTTGTCATTTGTTCGTGTGGATTTTACCGACGTCATTTCCGTTACGGAAATGACATCACTGAAGTCTTGGTGATTCCATACATAAATACTTTCGTGATAGAAAAAAAATACGCGACTTTGCGTAGGCTCACATGCGGCTTTGCGTGGCGCATTGTGAACCTGATAACAGAGTTCGTCTGCATTCCATAGCGCTGTTCCGGGACGACGGCCCGCAGTCGTACGGGGTGATGTTCATCGTCTCCGGCGGTCTTTCGCTACTTGCTGGTGCTCTTTGGCTTCCTGGCGTCAAGAAGGAGATGGACGAGGCCCGCGCCAAGGCGGCCGCCGTCGTGGCAACAGACAAGACAGCACAAGTAAGTACGAGACTAAACACCGACCAAGTTCGCTGCGAGCCAGCCCGTTAGCAATTTTTGCGTATAACACGCAGCCTAAAGGCTGTTTCACATGCTGCGATTGCCGCGAAAAACATTCCTCCGTTCGCTCTCTTCGCAACCCGTAATGGCGTTTTCGTTTCACATGCCCTGCGAAAGGTCCGCAACTTTCAATCTGCGACTGGCGCGGTGAACAGGGATGCATGCTGCCATTCTTTGTGGTATACTCTGCATAATTTTTGAAACGTAATTTAGGGTGGCGTGTTATGATATTGTTAAGTAGTGCTTCCACTGGGGCTAGTTGGTATGGCATTGCGAAGTGAAACGATGCGCTGCATAGATGTACTTAGACGAAAGACAGATGAACATGAAACGGACAAGGACCTTGCGCACTAACAACTTTTATTCAATCGCTTTCGCTCGTCAAATATATACACAGATTATGAAAGGCAACGTGTGCTATGACACAAGAAGGAGCAAAGAATCAACAAGAAAGTGTGACGCAATAGCTCCAGTGAGCACGTGCCTTCAAGACATCAAGCAATTCATTGACGTGTGCTAAACCAGTGGTTTAAAAACTTCACTGTGTCAGAATCTAGCGCTACCGATGGTGCGCTTACACAATCGCGGCCCGTTATCTCATTCATTAGGAACGCCTCAACCACTTCTCTCTTTTTTCTGTTATTTCCCACATGTGCTAGCTTCTTTGTATTCTTAAAACATGGTGTGCACTTTCAGTTAGAACAGTGTGCTGCTAACTGTAAGTGCACACCATGTTTTAAGAATACAAAGAAGCTAGCACATGTGGGAAATAACAGAAAAAAGAGAGAAGTGGTTGAGGCGTTCCTAATGAATGAGATAACGGGCCGCGATTGTGTAAGCGCACCATCGGTAGCGCTAGATTCTGACACAGTGAAGTTTTTAAACCACTGGTTTAGCACACGTCAATGAATTGCTTGATGTCTTGAAGGCACGTGCTCACTGGAGCTATTGCGTCACACTTTCTTGTTGATTCTTTGCTCCTTCTTGTGTCATAGCACACGTTGCCTTTCATAATCTGTGTATATATTTGACGAGCGAAAGCGATTGAATAAAAGTTGTTAGTGCGCAAGGTCCTTGTCCGTTTCATGTTCATCTGTCTTTCGTCTAAGTTCATCTATGCAGAGCATCGTTTCACTTCGCGATATTGTTAAGTTTTCGGGAACGATGGCGAAGAGCACACATGTTCTGCCATTTAAAAACACATTACAATCTAAATTCATTTGAAAGTGCGCAACAGCGGCCACAACCTAAACAACGTCGTTGGCGCAATTTCGACGGCTCTGCCGGCTCGCTGTAATTTCGACGGGTCTCGACCAAAATATCGCTCCGCCGCTGCGAACAGAGCGAAAACCCGCCACGGTGGTTATGGTACTCGACTGCTGACCCAATCGTCACGCCATCGAATCCCGGCCCCGGCGATCGCATTTTCTATGGAGGCGAAAGTGCTTGAGGCCTGCGTAATTAGATTTAGGCGCACGTTAAAGAACCCCAGGTGCATGGTCGGAATTTCCGGAGCAGTCCACTACGACGTCCGTCATGATCATATCGTGATTTTGGGACATTAAACCTCAACAATTATTATTATAGAGCGAAAAACTTCCAAAATGTTGGTCGCTTGTCGCTGACCGTTGCGGCTAGAACGATCGGCCGTTTTCTCGCTGCGAGCGAATTTGCAGCCTGGAAATCGCTGTTTTTGGCGTCAAGTGAAACAAGCGTTAAGAAATTGTAGCCGCACTTGACTTCTGAGAGGTGTGTTAACTGCCCTACTGTAGACTCACGTTCCCGTAGCTTTTGAACCTGCCGACGAATTCCCGCTCATTCGCGAGCACCAATGAGATGGAAACTATGGTAGCATGTCCAGTGGTGCCTGTTAAAACCTACGAAAAGCGAAGCTTTGTTTCGCAGCACACTTACGCTCGGTGCGACCCTCATTTTGCTCCACCACCTGTTGCATCGTTGAAGTCGTTTGCCGGCGAAGCCTCCGATGCGCCTTTAAAAAGCAACCAGCCTTATAGGCTCACGTGGTCCCTTCTGCATTCGCCTAAGAGGACTCGAAGGCGAAAGCCATTTTCTTTTTAGTCGATTGCATTTATCCTTCGCATTTATCCTCCAGGGATGGAGGCATCGCGCTTTGTGCACCTTATATGGTTTTGTACCATCATCGTCATCAGCCTGATTAAGCCCACTGCAGGGCAAGGACCTCTGCCATGTTCCGGCAATCAACCCGGTCCTGTGCTCGGTGCGGCCACATTATCCCCGCAAATTTCTTAATCTCATATGTACACCTAACCTTCCTCCTCGCCCTCGTGCGCTTGCCTTCTCTTGGAATTCAGTCTCTTACTCCACGCGCCGCATACCTTGCCCATGTCATCTTCTTGACTTCGAGGAAGATGTCTTCGACATCTTTGACGAAGAACCGTTTGTTCCCTGACCCGGCACTACGCTCCCTTCGTGTCCGTTAAGGTTACCCCCAGGCCCACAGCCAGGAACTTTTTCGGGGGGGGGGGGGGGCATTTGCTGAAAACCCTGACTATTTGAGAAAGACACCCATTTTCATAATTTATTTTTGGTAAAAACACGTACTTCACTAAAATTTCGGGGGGGGGGAGGCCTAGCCCCCCCCCCCTGGCTACGGGTCTGGCTACACCTATAATTTTCCTTTCTATGGCTTGCCGCGTCGTCCTCAGTTTAAGTTAAACCCTCGTCATAAGCGTCTAGGTTTCTGCTCCGTGGGTATAAGTACTGTAGGTTTTGCACCACTACCTCCGAGATCGGTGCACGTTTGGCCAAGCGACTAAGTCGTGCGATGAAGTCATTGTGTGATGTGAGGTTATGTGATGTCGCAAATTTTGGCCACATGTGGAGTCATGATGATTTTCGCGTAACTTTCTGCTGACGCCAATGTTCACTCTTTCGACGCGAATACTCATGTTTAATCAGGCATGTAACGCTTTTTATTTGCTTGCCTATTTGGTACATACTGCCAGTCCCAATGGAGACTATTGCAGGAGAAAAGCAAAGCAAAAGACGCACAATATTAATGTGCTAATACGGGGCATGAGACATTATACAATGTTACTTCAGTTATTGGTAGCAAGTTGATTAAGAATTTTTGAGGAACCCTTACAGCACACCATGATTACATTCGCAAGAGGTGAGCAGTAAAAAAACAAAGCAACTAAATGAATTCGAATGCAAGCGGAACCTTTATGTTCTTCAAATAATGTTAGTGGGATAGGTTTCAAACAGGAGAAAGTGCCTCAGGGCAGGCAGGCCGACGATTCGATAGGGGACCTATCTTTGTCAAAGGCGCCTTGTCATCCCTGGCGTGTTAGTTTTAAGGAGCTAGTGATGACGTCATGTCCAGCGGTGGCGCGTCTGTTGCTGTTGGTAATTTCTGCCTGGAAAGAGAGAAACTAGAAAGCAGAGGAGTGTAGCCCTTGCCACATTTCAAGAAAGTTTGCAACCACGTTCGGGTCTTCCATTTCAGAGTGAAAGGGAGCTGCAAAGAAAGAAAAAGCAGCAGGCGGTTTTACCTCCTCCCAAAAATTCACAAAGTACCATCCACCGAATTATACACTGCCAATATTCCAGGGCGCCCAACAGTACCAAACAACAACACCCCAACCAAGAGCCTCTCCGAATTCCTTAACCACTTTCTCGGGGACATTCCGAAGACATTCCCGTCATTTGTACAAGACACCCCACACCTACTGCGAATAATAGAAGATATTAATAGCAAAGGCACACTACCACAAAACGCCATTGTCGTCACACTAGACGTTACCGCTTTATACACGAATATTCCGATCCCAGAGGGCCTAACTTCAATAAAGCAAACCTTAAATCAACATAATGTACAACATTCTACTGAAGTATATTTATCATTACTCGAACTAGTACTATCACACAGCTATTTTGAATTTGAAGAAGATTACTACCTTCAAATACAAGGAACAAGCATAGGCCCCTCATTCGCACCCACTTATGCAAACATATTCATGGGAATTCTGAAAACACACTTCCTGGCTTGCTGCGCAGAAAAACCTCACACATACCTTCGGTACATTGATGACATACTTATAATATGGGGTCATGGCAGGGACAGTCTAGCTAAATTTACATCATTCCTAAACTCCTTTCTTTCAACAATAAAGTTCACGTCCGAGACCTCAGCTGAGAGCATCAACTTTCTTGACACAGCCATATATCTTGAGAATGGCATAATAAAGACAATGCTGTATAAAAAACCATTTGACAAGCAACAATACCTAGATTGTGCTAGCCATCACCCGAAACATAGTAAACAGGGCATTTTCAGGAGCCAGGCAACAATGTTACGTCGCATATGCGTCGAAGATGAGGATTACGTAAACAGACTTACTACCCTAAAATAAACACTAGCAAACAGAAGCCATCCAAACGCGTTCCTTCATGAGGCTTACACGGACGCACTAAAACTAGACCGCACTGAGACACTCAAACCACGCCCTAAAACCACAACAACAGCGCGTCTTCTCACTACAAAGTTTTCAAACGCACTTTCGAACATAAACAACATCCTCACAAAATACTATCCGATTCTAACAAACAACCAGAAACTTTAAAAATCTTCCCCGAACCGCCTAACGTTGCCTACAGACGCAACGCCAATCTAAAGAAATGCTCGTGCATGCAAAACTCGCAACAAGAACTACACCAACATCTGGACCCTGTGGGCGTTCCAGATGCTCTACGTGCAAACATATACAGCCAGCCACCAACGTAAAAAGCTCAGCATCCGATTACCTTCACAACGTGACACCGAACTTCACGTGCACCGCAAACAACCTGATCTACTGCATTGAATGTACCACCTGTAAAAAACAGTACATAGGCGAAACTGGACAACCAATTCATGTAAGACTGAACGGCCACCGCGCAGACACAAAGCACAACTTACCAAAAGCAGTAGCCAGCCACTTCAATCAACAATACCACAATTTCGATCAAGCCAAACTTTACATTCTACAAACAAATTTCCGGTCACCACGTGAGAGTAAATACATGAAATTGTATTTGATACACAAATTTCAAGCCCTACACCCATCCGGAATAAATCTAGCACGTGGTAATTTGGAATGACTAAAAGCCATAGCATGATTTCTATAATATTAAGAGACATAAAGTACGCTCAGCTTTCAAATAACCTTAACCTATTCGCAAAATAAAATCCCGACCAGCTCCCATAATACACTATCAATATTCTTTTTTAAAATCTCTTAATCTTGCACGTATAAATGTGCACATATGTGTGTATATATTATACTCATAAGATGTTTTCATTCTCTAGTGACTTCGAACCACGGTTCCCTTTCCCCTTTCCGCACTTCTAAGACCGCTCCTGCCCACCATTGTCACAGCCCTCGCCTTCTCAGGAAGTTCTACGTTTCTTATTCCGATTGTGCCCCCCCCCCCCCAGCCGCCCCTCCTCCTTTTTTTACCCTTAGTTGACGGCCGCCCAACTTTTGAAGCCACCGACGACACTTGATGCATATGTCAGCCAATGACTTCACCCATTAAGCACGAGGTTTTCAGGCACCCCTTTCAATATCACCTAAAGTAGACAGGCGGACCTTTAAACGTACGCCACCCGGTACGCCACCCGGTACGCCACCGCCTGTAGTTGCCTTCTCCACCATCTTCTGCAGCTCTTTGTGATGGCTGCACTCGCCCTCTCGCTTTGTTGTACCCCCCCTTTTTCTCTTTTCTTTTTTTTCCCTTTTTTTCTTTTTCTTTCTTTGCAGCTCCCTTTAACTCTGAAATGGCAGACCCGAACGTGGTTGCAAACTTTCTTGAAATGTGGCAAGGGCTACACTCCTCTGCTGTCTAGTTTCTCTCTTTCCAGACAGAAACTACCAACAGCAACAGACGCGCCACCGCTGGACATGACGTCATCACTAACCTCTTAAAACTAACACGCCAGGGATGACAAGGCGTTTTTGACAAAGATAGGTCCCCTATCGAAACGTCGGCCAGCCTGCTCTGAGGCACTTTCTCCTGTTTGAAACCTATCCGACTCCGTGTATCCATCTGTCGGCTCCCTTCTTGACCTTGGACTCAAATAATGTTAGAAATTTATTAAAATCGCTATTGCCGGCCTTAAAAAGAGGGCAAGCTGGCTTTCGTTTTCTCTGTTTGCTTTCGACGTGCTAAACTGCTTGGTCGGGACGGCTGGTGCATGCCCAAAAAAAAAACGTGAAGCAACACGAACAACGGGCCACGACATAGCAGGACCAGTGCTTAGTCCCTGCTGTGTTGTCCGCGCTGTTTCGGGTGGTGTGCGCTGGTAGCCTACTGCCTGGACAACGCCTAGTCAATCGGAGCTGCCACATTCGGCTGCTGTATTCAAGGACAAAGGCGTCAGAGTATTTAGCAAAAATAACAGCTGCACACACTGTGCTACGCAAACATACAACCGGAATTCAGTGTGGCCAACCACATCTTAGAATAAGGTCTCTCCTTGTTTCGTGCGACCTCCATGGATGCCGTGTCGCGTTAACATAAATTTATGCTCTTTCTCCCAAGCATATTGCAGCACGAGACAAAGCTGATCAGACAGCGTACATAGAAACTAACCCCTACGTATGTCTATACTAATCATATTATTCCTCTTTTGAAGAAAAAAAATTCTTATCTCTTATTTGTTGAAGATCTTCAGCTACGTCTCTGAGAGCGCCGCAAGCTCTGACATGTGAATGGTTTTAGCGCTAATTCCTGCGAATTCTTTTCAATAACTGTGGTTTATTCGGCGCTTTCCTTTAGGTAACGTTGGCATTACCAACGTTGGCATTCTAACGTTGGCATTACCATAAAGGAATAAATTTACAAAACAAAATAAGTTCTCACGGCGAGGCTGGCGCTGAACCCGACTGAAGTATCAACAAACACGAACACAATATATAAATAAATGTAAGGAAACAAAAACCGAGTATAAGTAAAACGACGAAAACAAAGCAACTCGAATTAAATATTATTGCGATAGCAATTATATGGACAGTCTCGGCTGGATTTTGCCGTCGCCGTCGCCGCCGTCATGCACCGTATATGTATAAGTATGTATATATATATAAAAGCCCCAAAGAAAAATAATTCAGAAAAATGCTTCCGAAGCGCGGAATCAAACCAGGGACCTCTTGCTCCGCAGCGAGTGGCGCTACCCACTACGCCACGAAACGCAGATCCTCCACGTAGCTAACGGCGAGCGTTATATACACACCCTTTACCGCTGGACGGACTCAGAGACGGCAGGCGCTTATAAGCGTTTCTTCATTACCAGCGAGATGGCGCTAGTAGCGCGACGGGCGCATTTAAAAGTCGTCGGCGAGCTCGCTCGCTTCTTCTTATATTTGCGCTGGGAGAACCTTGCCCTTCCGCTGTCTGCCCGCGCGGTTTTCTCGTGGTGAGGGGAAGAGGGATGTTTCACGCTTTCACCGTGATGCCCGCGCTTATGTTACGGAGCGTACGAAAGTCACTCGAGCTCAACGGACGCCGCTAAACGAACAAACAGAAGATGAGCGCGAACTATCAAGTGTCACAGCTCGACACTTGAAGCACGCTAGTTTCCTTCGCTGCTTCGGCCGCCTTTGCAACAGGAGCGCTGTTCAAACAGAGAGTATCCATTGGCGAGCCTCACTTCGTATAGCATTAGTTTCTTGCTGTCGCATTCATTGCTTCGCCCTTGCGGCGAAACTGTGACTTTTATGAATTTGAGAAAACATAAAAATCGAGTCAGCTCCACTCCGTGAAACCCGTCTAAACGGCGAAGCTGCTGCCCCCTTACGTCAGGCTATTGCATTTTTCTGTTTTGCAAGTCTTTTCTAAGTATTTCTGTGTTGTACCACTGTGCTTTGTTTTTTACTCTGTTATGCTATGTGGTGGTAATAGTGCTTTATTGTGGTATTGCATCTACTGTCGCCCCTTTCGTCAAGCATTACACTTTGCTCCTTAGTTTCGGCAGTGTACACTAAGGATTTCTTTGTTCTTCAGGTTCTGCGTGACGACATGTTCATTCACGGCCGCGCTGGAACGCTACAGCAGCGTTCCAGCGCGGCTGTGGCGCATTCCACCCGGCCACTTGCCCAAAACGCGTATTACTAGCTAGTGGATGCACTGGAAGAGAAGTAGCGTTGCAGGCGCTGCTGTTGTGCATGACGTGCCCGCCTCGCCAAGGTGCCGTTGCACGTACACCATCACCTCATCTGAGCTGGTGTACAACGACGCTCCTCATCTTGTCCCCCCTTCAGAGCGAGCCTCTCTGACGCCACTCTCAACGAGGAGCAGCCCTTTCCCCTTCCTACCGAGTATCACTCTTGCCAAACCGCAAGGCCACGTGAACCGGCGGGGAACCTGCGGGCAAGCCAGAACTCTCAAATAAGAGTCAAAAGCCTCCTTTATTTTTGTAGCGTTAGCTACACTGACCTAGCCGAGCCAGTTTCGCGTGGATCCTCAAGAGCCGTGCTGCGCATGCGCGAGGATCGGCGATGTCACGCACCGGAGCCATCAACTCCCGCGCTAGAGTGACCTAGAATAGGGGGAGTGTCCAAAGCGCCGCGCGAATACATGGGAGGAGCGAGGGCCTTTTGCGGTGAACTTCCGCGCCGCGGCGCTGCCGTGCCGGACCCGTGGGCTTTCTCAGCGGCGGAAGCCGCGTCAAAGCGGCGAGCGTCTGCTACGCGCGTGATATTTTGGCCGCTATTAGCTAAAATTGTGGAAATTTGGGCAAAATTTAATACTGCGTCACTGTAACATAGTACTGCAGCGACTCATCACACAGAGAACGCGTTTGTGTGTTTTGAAACAGGTTTTTTGTATATATCCTTGCAGCTGGTTTGTCACCGCATTGGTCCACACTTCCAGGGGCGTAGGCAAGGGGGGGGGGTTCAAACCCCCCCCCCGAAATTTTTCAGTTTTGCTTGCGTATATATACGCGCACACATACAAACGCACGCACGACCATACATAAAGTATGGTTGAACTCCCTCCCCCCCCCTCCCCCCGAAAAAAATTTCTGGCTACGCCCCTGCACACTTCCGCGGCTATTTGAGGAACGCATCCTGCGCGCACTTCATCGTGAGAAAAGGCGCTTAGCTTACTTTCGTGTGGAATGACGAACGTAAACTTGCTGCAGGAGAGAATAAACTGGAGATAACCAGGAGAACGTAGCACATGCACGTAGTAACTAGTTCATGCTTGCTAACGCGTTTGCACCCTTCATATCCTATCTTTTATTTCGTGCATTCGATTTGTTTTACAAGGCTGCCTCCGGCGCTCTGCTGTTTCAAGCCGTTTCATGCGAAGCCGAATGTGTCAGTCGGCGTGGCCGCGGTACCAAAAGTAAAAAATTACTCGCGTAACTCGCGTCTCGTTCACTTGGTATACACGAAAATTGGCACGGAGGGGCACGAATGTACGTATGCCCAACACTACCGATAGGTCACGGCATCACTAACTTGACATGCTTGCCATTTTCGTAACGACTAACAATAATAATATGGTGTATGGCGCGCAAACCCGCTTTCAGCCAGCAATAATTCTGACGATGTGTGGTCTGACGATTTGTTTCCGTCAGGTTATAAAAAACGTGGTGGTCACCAATATCGATGTCGACATGTTAGACTTACCCATACATATTGAAAAACTGACCGCGTAGGTAAAATGTATGCGAAAAAATTACATGAAAAAAAAAAACATGGTTCCTTATGCATTCGCCGGAGATGACTCGAAAACGAAAGCCATTTTTTCGTCAGTCGATGCATAGTTCTGTCGACGTCATCGCGTGATGATTTTGTGCATCACTTGTGTTAGCTACGCGGGACTCCGACGGTCAATTTTCGTGTTTGATGAGGCACCTAAGGCTTCAGCGTTAAAAAAAAGACACACCAAAGAAAATGTAACGATAACAGTGCAACATTGTGTATGCCTCACTTCATGTTACGAGCGATCGCCCGAAAACAAACGTGATTCTCAGTTCAGAGCAACTGATTGCACGCGTCTGCAGGACAAAGGAGGCTTGCTTTGCTCGTCTGGTCATCTCTTTGTATTTATTCAAGAGATGAGCAGACTCGCTATTTAAGTACTCTCGGAGCTTCAGCACGAAATTGTGGCGGACGCTATATTGAGGTCATCAGGAAAAAGCAGGAAATTGCGGTCGGGTGCCCTGTTGGCGCGCACTCAACTGCCGCAGAAACAATTGTATTTTATGTAAATACTCGTCCACATATTTTCGTAAAGCCTCTGAACCGGGTGAACGCTAACCTCCGAGAACCGTGAAAACATCTGAAGTTGAGAATGAGCTGTTTGAAACTGTTTTCACTTCGTATGGTGAAGGCTTGAAGCAATGCACGCATCTCGCGCGAACGTTTCATACTGACGTTCAGCGATCCAATGCAACATGCGATAATATATATATATATATATATATATATATATATATATATATATATATATATATATATATATATATATATATATATATATATATATATATATATATATATATCTTACAGTATTTTCGTTCAGGCAGAATTGTACAGCAAGAATGGGGGCATTTAATTGCAACTTTGTTTCATGATATCTGGATATTTGTAAAGCATTTTCTATATTACGCCTATTATGCAAAAACTTGTGGAATAAGGTTAGTTTACCTGGCATTGCTTTTCTTTCAAATGTTTGCGCACGGTGAGCCTTATTGTACGCTACCTCAGAAATAAAAATAAGCCAACAGCATTGCGGTCGTATGGCCGTCTCTACTCTTTTGTACCTTTTTTTTGTTTCCCTTGCGTCTTCCCAGTGTGTTCCGTGCATAATAAAGAGCTTGTGGAGGCTAATGAATTGTCAAATAAAGCGGTGTGCATATGGCTAGCAAACCAGTGGCGACTATGAGTAAAAAGCTCGTGAAGTCACTGCGCCCAAGTGTTTCAGCTGACTGCGCGTGCAATTTGCTTTTTTTATTACTCTTAATTCGTGCATGCGTGATGCTATTGCCCGATTACTCGTGCGAATAGGGCTTTTCTTTTCGTTCTTTGCTTGTGCGCATCCGTTCTGCGCGTTTTTACACACGCACCAACGTTCTCGAACTCTGTGACCGGAACTAGGCCACGCTGATGCCGCTTGACACATGATTTTTTGCATTCTGTTGTTGCCCCAGCACTAACACAACGCTTAAAGATGGATAAGCTTCATTCTGCACCGCATTACTAAAGTTAAGTAGACTTCAAGTGCCCTGTGTGGAAACGTGGCGCAAGAAACTACAGCGCGTAGCAGACGCCCCTCGCTTTCCGCGCGCTTCCCGAGCGCGGAAAGCCCACGGGTCCGGCGCAGCAGCGGCGCGGCGCGGGAGTTCACGGCAAAAGGCCCACGCGGGAGCCGGCGCTTTGGACACTCCCCCCTATTCTAGGTCACTCTACCCGCGCACTCCGCCGCCGCCGCGCGCGACTCGCCGCCGCCGGTCTGCGCATATCAGAGGAGTGACGTCGTAGCCTTGGCAGACGTATTGGCGCCGGCGCGCGCGCAGCTATTCGCCTTCGCTGTGCAGTCGCCGTCTGACACTGCGCTGGAGCCGCTTGATAGCGCCTCTGACTGGCGTTTGCCAGTGTGGTACAGCCATGGAGAAGGAGAGCGCAAATGCTGCTCAACGGCGCAGAAGGGCTGAGAAGCTTCACTCATCGGATCCCGAAGTAGTTGCCTGGCAAAATAAATATACATGTGCCACATAATACGTATACCGTGTATGTGTCATTGGAGCTCCAGTAAGCATGATAATCAAGCTAATCCTAGACAATCAGGAAAGCTAAGAATAATTAGCTGAACCTTTGCTAACGCTACGTTATCGTGGCATAGCCGAGCTAAGCCACCGCAACATTTTTTTAGAGTGCATGCGGTTTGTCAATTTGCCGTAAGCAAACCTGTAAACGTAACCAACTCTACTGTTTGTGTGCGCAGCCGATAGTGGCCGAGGCCGGACAGCATGCCGCCGCAGCCGTGCCGGGTGCTACAAAACAACCGGACGAAGTGAAAGCGGGAGCTGCCGCAAAGGGCCCAGTCGGAGTGCCGCCGCCTGTGTCCTCTGGCGGCAAGGCGGTTTGTGCGGAAGCGGACGCGGCAAAATCTGAACCAAAAAAGGATGTGATACCAGCTGCTGCGTCACAGGCGAAACCTGCGGCGCCTGTTTAATGTCGGGAAAACTTTTTCCCCATGGTTCTTCGTACATTGGACCAGTCTCACTTCACTGATATGCGCCTATAAAATGAACAATGGTTACTGCTAACTCGCGTAATTGATTCTTAAGGCTAAAGCTTTATATTGATCATCGGCCGGGAAATCCGGAGGCGTCGTGATCTCAAATGACACCAAAAATCTCGTGACGCTGAACATATATATTGACGCTAATGGATTAGGAGTGGTTAGGAGTACCCTACCCCCACGCCGGAGAAACGCGTACAAGAACAGCCAGCGTGTTTCGAACAAGTAAGCGCTTACACCACATTCAAGTTCCAGCGTGAAATCACGGCGCCGATACTTTCAACGGAACGCAAATTCATCAAAGGCCGCCACTTCTTCAAAGCACCCACCCTTCCCCCACGCCGGAGAAACGCGTACAAGAACAGCCAACGGGATCCGAACAAAGCGCTTGCGCAGAGCCTCGAAAATTCGAGAACCTGAGGCGTGACGCCGTCTTAAAGGGCCCCTCACCAGGCCACAAAGCAAATTTTAGTTATACGCTGGAAGTTGTTGTGTGCCGAATGAAGAGCAGTATGCCGCAAGAACTTTTCAAATCGGTTAATTACGAGCTGAGGAAAACAATAATTTGTAGCAGCGCGAAACCATCATGCGAGGAGGTGAGTTTCAAACCCTTGCCACTCGTCCCGTGTAGCCTTAGCAAGCCAAATCTCTTCCCTGCCCTCTTCACTTGACACATACGCATTAACACGTCATGCGCATGCATGGTCACGTGCGCATGACGCGCCTGAGCCAGCCCGAGCACGCGAGCGGCGTTGCACGGCCGCTACCTTTTTTTTTTTTTATGTAGCAGCCGTGGGCGTTTTGTCGGCGTTCTCTGTGGTGTACTGCCTGTTTCTTCGGGACGGGCATGAAAGTTGAGACATTTGTACAGGCATGAGAGTGGCGGCATCATGAGGCAGTGCCGCATTAACGTTTACTTGGACGCGGTAGAAGCATAATGAGTGCTCGAACGCGCCAGAAGATTACTTTCGTTTCCAGGGCTGGCGTCTGCTCGATGCGCTAACCGCGGGGACATGAACGCATGGGAAAGGGAGGCACATTAGCCCCGCATCTCGCTGCAATTCACGAAAAAAAAAATTAAAAAGCACGCCCACATTCCCTTTGTGTGTCTCATTATTTCTCTCAAGTTTTACTAATCTATTCAAGCAACAAATTACCTACTGCACGTGTCGTGTCAAATAATTATCGCAGTGTCACGTGCTACTGTTGGCGACGTCAGAGCACAGTCGTCTACGTAGAGGAGCGATGTCACAGCACTACCATCTACGTAGGGCCATTTTCTCATGTACGTCATCCCCTCATTCTCTAAAGCGCGCGCCCGCGAGAGGAAGGGCAAGCAGCGTTCCCCTTGAAATTTGACCTATTTCCGCGGCGCGTAGCGTTGCAAATTTTGGCAGACGTGATCGTGAACGCCCAATGTATGCATTGCGCTCGTTAGCTCAAAATTGTCAAACCTGGTGAGGGGCCCTTTAAAGGACACTGCTTCCACGTCTGCCGACGACGCCGAACTGTCTTAACATCTTTCCCGAGCCGCTGCTGGAACCCAGGCGCGAACCAATAAGCGCGCGGAGGCGTGTGGGTCGGCCAGTCAACGAAGAAGCCAGTGAGCTAGAGTGAGGAAAGACACTATCAGACTGTCGCACTGAAAGTGGCTTATATGTCCTGCGGCAGCTGCTTCCAGCGGCCCACCCTGACATGCGCGTGGCAAGCGGCAAACCACCGCCACCCCTACCAGAGACCGGCCTGGAGAGACGCGAGCGGTGGCTACTGCTTCGCCTGCGGACCGGCAGTGCTTGGCCTGCGGCACGCATGTTTTCCAAGGGTCGCTGCTCATCGCCTGCGTGCCGCAGATGCGGTGACGACGAAACTTTGGACCATATAATTTGCGCCTGCCCTGCCCTGGCCGCTGAACGACGCTTGATGGTGCGCCGCTATCGCCTGCTCGGGCTCCCTGCCACAACGGTGGAGGACTTTCTCTTTCCTGCACGTTCAAAGCTGCAAGCCCTGCGAGCCTTCCTCGAGTTTGCGGCTTCTGCGGACCTCGCCACCTTATAGACGAGCCCTTTGGCTTCGTGCTCCCGCCTTCGTGGACAAGACACACTTGCCACGCTAATCACTCCTTCTATCTTCCTTTCTTCTATCATCTTTACTTCCCCTTCCCCATTCCTAAGGGCGCTGAGCCGTGCCCCCGCGACGGGAGGCAGAAAATAGCGCCCCCTTTTCATTTCTTTCACGAATCACTCTCTCTCTATATGTCGCCACGCATACATATCTTGTAGTAACGCAAAGTTCAAAAAAAAAAGAAAAGAAAAGAAAGGAAACAAATAGGAGAGGAACAAAAGACAGGCGCTAAGCTCTCCACGCTACGCGTGCGCGGACTTCCTGCACGTGTGGTGCAGTGCACTTTGAGGCCTTGGGCGTGGCGTCGCGTTCGATACATCGAATGTGCAGTGAAGAAGAGCACTATATTTGCGTGCACTAGCCCAACATATTTGCATGGGATTTCGCATCTGTTCGACATGCACAACAATTCCTGTGGTTCTATATATGTGTGTTCGACTGCATTTTTTTCGATAATTGCTGTTCATGTAGAGGAGGGCAGAGAATTGTTGCGGTAATATGAAACGGGTTGAGGCGTTGCTCCAAAGGGACACTGCGTCGCGTCACTTTTTTAAATGATTATATTATCGAACATAATGTCGAACGATACAATTCACTAAGGCAGACATTAGCGCTCCGCTGTCAAATACCCTCTATAGTTCGACGTAACGTCGACGCGTGCGCACGCTCGGCACAGCGACGCTACGCTATTCAAACGTACAGCACAAAGTCGGGCGCGTCCGGCGTCCGTCGGCGCGCCCCTGCTGCACCCGGCGCGAGATTCGACATGCTGCATTCCGCGCCGCCGACGTCGATCAAAGAACATTCATGGAACAGTGTACCCAGAGACCCCGACTTCACGGTGTCTGCGTTTCTTCATCACGAAGGGACGCTGGGCATGCTCAACTGCGCATGCGTAAAGTCGACGTAGCGCGGCCGGCGTGGCACGCAAGTGGGAGTACGCATAGAGTTTCCTACAATACTTACTAGAGGGAACTCTGGCGCTAGTGTCTAAGGGAGCTGCAATGCATCGCGCTTCAGCCAGCATGGGAATCACGGGTAGTACACGGATTTGTCTAAACTTCGTTCTTTCGGCTCCGTTTGGCTCCGCGTCGCCTGCATCCGCTTTGTCGCAAAACGAAGTTCAGCAAAAATCAGCAGTTTCGCTTCACCACTTTAACTTCTTTAGGCTCACCGATTCAAATCTGGTCACGAAGTTCACAACGATCCATTCTTTTATCCGAAAGAAAACCAAAACATGGCAATAAACAAAGCCACAAGTGCGTTCGAAGCCCACAAGCACGAAGACTAGGCAAATCCGTGTACTACCCATCATTCCCATGGTGGCTGAGCGATCGCAGCGCCAGAGTTCCCTCTAGGTCATTTTAGGAAACTCTATGGGAGTACGAGCACTCGTTTTTCGCGTCAACATAACGTAACGAACCTGGCGTCGCCAACTTCTGCTGGCGCTGGCTGACGCGAACGCTGCGCTGGACTATAAAGGGCCCTTTATAACGAGGTGATTACGTTGACAAAGCAGAACAAAAAATCACGTATCATAGCGAGCTAAGGACACACGCGATCCGCATAAATGGGACACCTCGCGCACATGACACACATGACACACATGACACGCCACACATGACACGGACACATTCTTTGATCGCAGCATTAGCCGAGCAGCTGTGTCGGTGCGCCTAAACCAGCTCCTCACAGACAAGACAACGGTCGAACACATTGCAGTGTGACGCAATCTCGTGCGCTCAACGCCTGAACTGGGCGTGCACAATAGCACGCTCTGCGCGGTAACAACGAAGCACACTGCGCAGACCGCGGCACCCGCTTGGCACATTTCAAATGGCAGTACTGCTCTGCTTACACCTCTTGCCAATATTTACACCACCTGCCGTACGGCTAAGCGCAGCAGCACAGCTAAATACGACGTGCACTAGCAACCGACGTTTCTAGAACCATTGGTTCAAAAAACGTTGCTATGGCTACACGAGGCGTTGTCATCGAGCGTTATAGCAACAAGATAATGACGTAATAGCACTTCAGTAATACAGAATAGAGTTCAGTAATCATATAAAGCAGCAAGGGAACTCTCACTCACCTGATGGACGAACTGTAACAAAGCGCAGTGGTTCAATGGCAGCAGACCGTCGACGAGCAAACAACGAGGAGCGTCAGTCGGTCCAGTCCACAAAGAAGAAACTATAGGCCTATGCAGCATGAAATTTGAATCTCCGCATTGAAGCGCGCCAAAAGCAAGGACCGCAACATGTACAAATACGCATTTTACTTGAAACAAAATTAATTGTAACCGTTGGCTTGCTTCCTAAAATATAAGAAATTTATTGCTTGGTGGAGTGAATTTTTTATTGTTGTTTTTCATATACAGAGACACGTGATCAATCGTCTGCAAAGCGCCGGCTTTAAAGACAGAAATTCTCTTTTTTTTCAGGTACATATTTCTCTTAACGACGAATAACAGAAATTTTCTGGGTGACCACAAGCTTTTTATGTAAAGATGTCTGTACTTTTACATATATTTTATTTTTGACAGTGTATAATATGCGAGGGATTATTGGTCAGCTGCCAGCTCGTAAAAAGATCACGTGCTACGTGACGCCAGCAGGCAGAAAAAAGAGTGTTCCACACTCGCCGCCATGGCTGCGATTGGCGCTGACTAACACTCCTAGAGTTAAATGCACATATATACCCCATAAAGTGCACGGGAGGATGACCGCCGGCGTAGCTCAATGGTAGAGCATCGGACGCAGAAAGTCGCAGGTTCGGTCCCTGCCGGTGGCAAGTTATCTTTTCGTCCACGTTACTTTATTTGCTTTTATATCCTAATTGCTACAAATAACATCCCTATACTGTCCGTGGCATTATTGTCTATTAGTTCTCCATAATATTGCGTCTAAGAAGGAAGAAACGACCGCTTAAAGGTAAATTTCGTTCCTTTACATGTACATAAGGCAGAAAAGTGGCGGAAATTAGGGATTAACACCAGCGTAATACATATAAAATGCACACCACACACCCACCCGCACGCACGCACGCACGCATATATATATATATATATATATATATATATATATATATAATATATATATATATATATATATATATATATTATATATATATATATATATATATATATATATATATATATATATATATATATGACGCTGGTGTGAACGCTTGATTTCCGCCACTTTTCTGCCTTTTGTTGGGATGAGGGGCCAGTGAACCTGCGTTCGATTCGCAGCTTTTTTCCCACATTGCACATCACAGTAGGAATTATGTCATATGAACAAGTGTCTATGTGATGTTAAGGAAGTGAAAATTGTGGCGAAATAAACTCAAACAAAATCAAGACTGAAGTGACTTAAGCGCGAATCAATAGACAAGTGTGACGTAAAAATGACCAAGGAACTTAAGTGTGAATCGACGCACATGGAATTGAATCAAGAGTTAATCAATAATAATTCGTGTGAAACAAGTGTGGCGGAAGTGAATTAAAGGGGCCCTGCAACACCTTTCTTCGTTATATTGGAATAGTCCCATTATTGACGTATGACTCTTCACGAGCCATATGCCGCAAAAATTTTTCGAATCCGTCAAGTCTAAGTGGTGTTACCAAATTATAGAGATCACGTTCCGCAGCTTTCTCTCTCAACTCAACGCAGCGAGCGCGCGGAAAGCTGCGCGCGGCGTGAGGGGAGGGAGGGAGGGCGGAGGTGCGAGGAGGCGACGTCAGCGCCGGCGGCATTTTTTTCGTTTTTTTCTCTCTGGCGTCTCGGCGCAACCACGTGGTCTGTGCCACCACTTCCGGTCGGCTTGCGTCGTTCTCGTCGAGCGGAGTCGATCGCGCTGTGTATCGCGTGTGCTTGAAAACTGCGCGTCGGTTTGGTAATGTTGGGTGTGCACTTCGAACGCCGTAGTGTTTTCATCGCCCTGCCAACCATGGAAGCAAACATGCGCGCTCGTTTGGAACGAATGACAGCTGAGATCGGTTTCGGCCCATACTCCGATACACCGCCTCGTAAGACGGCACTGGCAGACGACCCCGAAGCGCCGCCATTACCGGACGCCAGCATTGTTATCGGAGACACGCTGCGCCCGTGCCTCGGTCGGTCGTGAGAACGTGCCGACGATGCAGTTCTCAGCTGACGAGGCAACACTCGAACGGCTGCCACTCTCAACGGTAACCGGCGATGGTCAAAAGCACAGAAATATTCACGTTTTCGGCACTGCGCATGGCGAAGAAAACGGAACCACGCAACTACGAGCAGACGAGCTGTCGGTGAGACCGGAAGTGCTAATATTAATGTTTGTTCGGTGTTTTTAACGCGATAACATAATATAAACGTACATATTATCTACTTATTGAACTCAAAATTAACAACGAAAGTAATAATGAGGGTGTTATCGTGATTATAACATCAGCCAATGGTGGAACTGCCGACAATCGCGTCATATTTTGCGGACTAATACATCATTTGTCGAGAGAAGAGGGAGCGATTTTCAGCTGACTTTGAGAATTTATTGTAAATTCCAGGCCGTGCGCATCGCTATAATATTTGGCTGGCGTGTTCTCGGGAGCCTCGACTACCGATCGGCAGCGCTTTTTGAGCATGCTCGAAAAGTGTTGCAGGGCCCCTTTAAGGGTGCGTCGCAGAGTACGGGGTTTCGCCTATAATCATCGTAGCGTTAACTAAAATGACAGGATGACTTCTTTTTATCGTGGCCAGATCTTATCGGCTATAACTATTACGCATGTTATCGATCGGCGCCGGCAGCACCTGAACTTATCGCAACATTCTCGAGTGTTTTTCGAATGTTATACAGATTGCACGCAGGACGTAAATAGCCCAGTGCATTACAGAAATGACTTGTAGCAACACAGCTGTCTGGCCTGGCTCGAATCGGTAGATACTTATCAAGCGCGAGAACGCGAGGGTACGCTAGTTCGAATCTCGCCTCGGAAAACAATTTTTTTTCGCCAGGAAATTATCTCTTTCTTTCTATTTCTTCCTTTCTCTCTCTTTCTTTACTCATTCTCTCGCTTATGAAGTTATTGCATCCCTCGCCGGAACAATCTGCGCACGTCTTTTTTAACGAAGCAGAAGAGGAAGTTGGGGAACCCGGAGAAGAAGACGAAGATGGCGCTTGCCGGTTCATGATGATGATAATTTTTTATCTACGACACACGGCCAACCTTGACCTTACCAGCTCTGCCGGAAATGTCCTCGTATTTTCGCACTTCATGAGCATGAATGCATCCTAGAACTTACGCGAGCACCAGTGATAACACTGGAATGCACGGTACGTGTGTACAAAAGCCGACGCGTTTAAACAAAAAGCCGGGGCTTCGACGATTATCCTCGCCACTGTCATTGTGCTGTGAGTGTTATGTTTTGCCGGATACAAGTACGCCCAATAAAGAGATGAATCCTTACAGGCTGCTGCATTGTTCACAGCCGCAGGCCCGTGACAATACGTCGACCTTATCACTGCGATAAAGCTTGCAGCCGTCGCTTCTTATCTATATACGCGAAAAACGTCAAGATGTCTGCAGTCGGATGCAACTTGAGAAGACCGCAGAGGTCCCGCCCAGATGACCGAAGCGCGGCAGCTGATCGCCTCCGCGACGCAAAAAATAGTCCCGCTCATGCACTCTGCAATGTTCTTCGAAGGCGGGGTCAGCGGCAGTCAGCTTCATGAGGTCACTCTGGATTGCGCGCCCATCGGCGTAGGCTTGTGTGCGTCCGCCTTTAAGGAGGAAGTGCCGTGGACTTGTATCCGTTAAAATATATAGAATATTTTAACGGTTCTTCCCATATTGATAATAAAAAAAGTTCCGTACGTTTTTTGTGATCGGTCGCATCATAGTGACATCGCAGATCCCCCAAAATTCCATTTCGTTATGACGGTATTACATGCGTCATATGGTGACGTTATCATGCATGAATTCGTAGCTTGGTCAAAGGTGGGCAAATATCAGAGAAAGTGCAACCACACACGTGTTGCATAAAGCTTCAGGGGGGTTGTGTACTGCAAGATGCCTCGTGCCCGAATGTATAACTTGATGCATTACCGATTGTGCAGAGGGCTTCCGCCTTCAAACGTTACAGACAATGTAACATGTTGCCAACTTTTTGCTTCATTATTTTTTTGCCGTTCGAGTCACTGTTGCTGTTGTAGGCCTGTGATGCTTATGCCCGAATTCTAAAACGTCCTTGCACTCAAAGCTGCGTCTTGACTCGAGGACAGTGGCGTCACCCGTCGGCAGCGCTGATCACTCCGCACGAGCGATAATCGACAGCAATTTTACAGCGGAGTTGTTAAGCTTTTTGTTATGCCGTTAGTGGTCGACAGGTAATTATAATCATCATGAACCGGCACAACTTCGTCCTCTGCACCCTCTTCCTCCTATGCGTCGCTCCTCGAAAACGTGTGTCAATTTGTCCGGCGTGGGGTGCAATAACTCTGATGGGCGGGAGGAGGAGTACAGTGAGAGAAAGAAATGGAAAGAGAGCTAAGTTCTTTTCTTGGTGAGGCGGTATTCGAACCCAAGGATCCGAAGGCGAGTGTCGTAACCACTCGGCTATCCAGGCACGCTATCGTAGCATAACATAGCCTTGTATGGTAAGTATAGCAAGGGGGGGGGGGAAGGGAAGTGAAAATGAGGAGGAGGGAAGTGAGGGGAGAGAGAGTAAAGCATAGCATAGAAAAGAAAGATATATAGATAGAAAGGGAAGGAAAATAGAAAGAGAAAGAACGAAAGGGGAAGCAAGAAATAGAGAGAGAGAAAGGAAAGAAATAGGAAGAAAGAGCGAGAAACAAAAGAAACGACCATAGAGAGAAAAAAATATAAACAGAGGCGGAAAAGACAGAAAAAATAGAGAGTAGAGAGAAAAGGAAGAGATGAAAAAAGAAAGAGAAAACTAAACAGAAACAAAGCACGTGCCCAGCTCCACGCTTTCCTCAGGCTTGGAACCACTGGTGAAAAGCTGCCTTAGTATTTTAAAGGGGTACTGACACAAAAATTTTGGCCTCGCGTTTTTTTGCTGCAATGTGTTGCTGGGGGCATGTTGGTCATAACACGGCACATCGTTTGCTGCAGCAAGCGACAGATAATTAATTACAGGCTCCTCATTGCCGACCAGTGTCAGTTTCGGTTTCAAAAACGACAAGCCTCCTGGTGCAACTATCACCATCTAGCGGGTGCAGCGCTCGAACACGACAGCACACAGAACTGTGACGCACTTCCGCACGGTTCGCGAGCAGCCGGCGAGAAGTAGGCTGCTTGAGCAAACGCGGCAAAAAACATGGCGGCAATGACGTGATCATAACTTGTTGCAGCGTGGTCACGTGAGGGAAGCAGGGGGTCCCCAAGCGTCCCCTTTGAGGGTGTCAGTAGCGCGAGGATGTCGATCGCTCATGCAAACTTCAAAATTCCGTTAAAATAGCTTCCAAGCTATATTCGCTGTTGGTATTTCGCAGATGATCTACGAATGTTCACCGGAATCGATCCCACAGGCTATCTCGGCCGCGAAATATTATGTCAGTGCCCCTTTAAAAAGCGAGGCTCTTTAAGCCGTCGTTAAAACGTGCGCGTTTCACGAAAAGCCAGCCACGCAGTAGCCATGGCAACCAGCGACGCCGCAGCTGCTAGAACGCCTGGCATAACCTCGTGACGTCATGCCAAGCCACGCATGCGCAGTAGCTACAACCACGCAGCTGCTATCGCTAAGCCACGCCCAGCGACGGAGACACCTCGCGCAACCGAGTTCAGCCGCGCTTACGCCGCTCGATCAGATACAGCCGTAGGACGCGCAAAGAAAGTACGTACTCCCGAAGAAAAAGCAGCGCATCGTGAAGCGAGGCTTGTCGCTGTACGAGACCGGCAGCGGCAGCGCGATGAGCAGATCCTGAATATGTGGCAAGAGAACAAGAGACGACGAGAAGATACTGCCGATCACCGTGGGTGGAATGCTGCGGCGAGGGATCGTCGATCAAAATTTTTAATCGATTAACCTTTAATCATTCGTCGATTTAGCCTTTCATCAGTTAATTGCTTTCGATGTGATATTTTTATCGATTAATCGACACTTTTGATGGGTGCTTTAAAAAGGATATCTTATTGTTTGAGAGGCATTGTTTGTGTTTGATCACGACACAAGTCTTTCTATCAGACGCGCTAGAGATCACATGTGCGCATTTGCGCCGGCGTGGAAATTCGCACCTTAGTTCACTGGACACATGGGGCCTGTCGTCTTTGGGTGATGTCACAGATCCAAGGATCTGTGGCCCTCATGTATGGACAATTCGGCAGCAGGTCGTATTTCCTCGGCGCCTGTCTACTGGAGCGCACCGAACTCGAAGGCGCTTTCGGCGACCACAGCGGAAACATGCAGCGTGACCAATGGTGAGGAAATCCCGAGAAAGGTAAAAGAGAGACGAGGAGGAAGAGGAAGTAAATAAGACGCTCGCACTCATAGGGACGGTATCTTTTCGCCGTCCGTCCGTTAGGTATTGTGTAAGCCCTCGATAATACGATAGTTACAGACTGACGTAATCTGACGTGAGGTCACCCATGCGAGATTGCACAGCAACACGGGTCCAGACAGACCACCGGTACAGGCATTTGCGGGAAATGGAGTGATATGAGATTTTGCTCTACGGCTAGAATAAATGGCAGCTGCGCCAGTGTATACTCCACAGGTTTCACCTATAGTCTTTGCCTTAACTGGACTATACGCGTGCCTCTTAACCGTGAGTACAGCCGTAACTGTAATCACAATAATAATTGTTGGGGTTTAACGTCCCAAAACCACGATATGATTATGAGGGAAACCATAGTGGCGGGCTCCGGAATTTTCGACCACCCGGGTCTCTTAACGTGCACCTAAATATAAGTAGACGAGCCCCAAGCATTTTAACAACAGTACACGGGCCTCAAGCAGTGTCAATAGACACTGCAGATGACCAAAACCACTGGTTTATCAAACGCAAGGAGAGCTGTGTTTGTGCGGCAACACGATGAAACAGCGCTGCGCCAAAAACCCAAACGAACGAAAAAATTCGGCAGATCCCACACCTTGTGGGAATCGGTTTCCTGCGATGCAATCGGCGAGCTAGTAGTTGTCAATGCTGCATATTTTTGACTTTGAACGAACCGTTATGATGTGCATCGACGTGTTTTTTTGAGCGTAGTAGTTGTGTGCACATCGCGACCTTACCAGGCACGTCGGCTACACTGGTGTTTAAAGAGTAACTTATGGTCTGATGTAACGTCAGCAATCGCTTTAGAACACAGACCTGAGTACTATCGAAACAAAATGCACTTTACAGTGTGATGGTGTGAATATCATGCGTGACTTTCGTTAGCGTATTCCTCCGGGGTCGAGCAATGCTTGAATATAGCTTGCTGAATAATAGGAATACATATGTAACATATATTAGACTTCTATGAAAGCGGAACCAACGCTGGAACCACAACTGACGTGAACCCGGCATGCCTCCTGTGTCATAGGAGTACATATATAATGTTTATTGCTTTGTTTTAAATTCAAATAGCCAGCGCTGCAACCACAATTGACGCTGCACCGACGTTACGCCAACAGGGTCTTTTTCCAAAGCAGTTTCAAGACGTGGAGTACATCGGTGGTAGAATGCCTGACTGCCACCCGCAATGCTTGGGTTTGATTCCTGCTGGGATCCTGATTTTTTATTCTTTGCATTCGTCCGGTCAACGCTGCCGATGTCGGTTTTTCTTTACGCTCTCACATTTAAGTTATCCATGTCTGTTCTCGCCGTTCCTGGGAAGATATAAACTGTCAATCACCTGTGGCACATTCCCGCTTACCGCCAGCGGTATACGGGTATGTGCCACACATGTCTGGAGGAAAGGGTTTGACGACGTACGCTACAGGATTTTCAGGTTATTCAGCTCACGACCAGGCAGTCTTATTCCTCTAGCCCTCTTAACCTCCCAGGCCAATTTTGGTCTACACCAAGCTAAGTAGGTGGTCACGAGAGCATCCAGACGTAAAGCCCCTTGATCAAGGAAAGTAACGACACTCTCCTCCGCGCGCGAGTTTCCTCCTCGATTCTCCTCGCACGCCGCCGGCGCGCGCTGCGCACGGCACCATTTTTCGCCGGCGCTCCCGCGGGCGCGCCGTAGAAATCAACGGAGGCGCGTGATGTCGGGCCACTTTCTCGCCCCGGTGCTGTAGAAAACTTTGAAAAATGGTGATAACAAGATCGAGAACACTCAAATGAACGTTCAATAAAATATTAGTTTCTTTCGAAAGCCGTGTAAATTGGGCATGCTAATTTAAAAAGAGCTTTATGCAGCGTTCCATCATGCAGACGTCTTTTTCTGCCACATGATAACATGCTTTACACTTACATCTGAAATAATTTAGCTTGCGTGATGTCCGCCTGTGTCTGGATTTTTTGTCTCTTTCCTGTGCGCGCATGTGCAACTGAGGCACTTACAGCGTCGCATCTTGAAATGACATCGTGGATAATACATTGTCCATCCATGTGTTATCTGACGTGAAAGTAGACTTGCGCGGTGGTCTCCAAACTGAAGAAGACGCTTGCGCAGTGTCAGTACGATCAAGCGGCGCCAACAGCAACTCATCTACCGCAATAACAGAAGCGTCGGAGAAAGATTTTTCAGAATATTGTTTTGGCGTTCCTGTCAAAGAAACTAGCACTCGGTTTACCTGTGAGCGGTGACATACCGCACGAATGTCAAAACACATCGATGCGATGATTTTAGCTCGTGTTATATGAACAGAAAGAAGCTCTCCGAAAAACAGAAGAAGGGTAATTTTAAAACATTTGCTATCAGAGCGAGAATTTCCGGCCTCTGCCTCGAAGCAGATATCGACAGCAAGCGAGCGTGATCGGCAGAACACCCCCTGCACGTCGTCTCCGCGAGAAAACCAAATTATGATCGTCTCCCAGTTATGCGTGCGTGGCATCCAAATTAAGAAGCAAACTGACGAACTGAAAAAAAAAACAATGTTAGCTAGCTGGCGCTGCTCATGTACAGTACCGTGGGCCTACATTCTCTCATTTCATTCTTTCATTCATTTGATTTTTCAGGGCCTGCATTCGTTGCATATGTGTGGCTGAAGCGCATATCAAAGTAAGCTGGAAGAATAACGCCTTTACAAGCCGCTGTTCGAATTTTCAGTAAAACAGACAACGTATCCTGCAAGAATGTTACAGCGCGGAAAAAGAAACGCACGGGCGAGTAGAGGCCACACGGATAAGCACTGAATTGTACCTGAGGTTTATTTGGGAAAACACGCATATTAGTAGAGCCACAAATGCAAATCTGAGCAAGGAAAATAGGAAAGCAGAAACACGGCACGGAAAAAAAACTGATCTCTAAAGTGAGTCGTCATGTAGAAGACAACAAAGCAATACCGGTGTAACAGGGGCCCTTTTGATCGCGATCAGAGCCGTTCCAGATCAGGTGCTGCTACTATATCACTTATAATCGCGATCAGGCCCGATTGGGATCAAGATCAACGCGATCTGCTCATCGATATCTGGCTCCCAGATTGCAATTTGACTGACGTTTGCGCTAAACTCGATCCGGATTAGTTTGGACCGAATAGCAGCGATGATTGTTGATCGCGATCAAGAAATCCGACCCGGACTGATTCTGATAGCGATCAAAACTACCCGTGTGAGACCGGTATAAGAGGTAATCTAGTTTTTCGTTGGTGAACGGAAGACATGATAATGCAGGCATGACTAAGACGAGCCATTTCGGTCGCGGCCTGCTAGATAACGGCTTACTTGCGCTATCAGAGTGTTATTTGTTGTGCGTTGTGCTTGTGTGTTTCTTTTGTTCTTGCGACTGATCGCATTTCTGTCACAATTTTTATGCGTGAATTCTCCCCCCCCCCTAAAAAAAAAACCCTCATTTGGGAACGAGCGCCAGTAAGCGTCATCTCTATTCATCCATTCGTTTGTTTTTCCACCAAACATTCACAATAAACGGAATCTAACAATCACGACAAGCGCGATCGAGAAGCTGTATCATCGCGCGTAATCGTTCGCAGCGGAAAGCAGATCCTATAGCTGTGCACTTTAGACTGAATGAGAGTTACCGCCGTGAGAGGTGATGGACTCTCAGCTGAATATTCAGCATATTGAGGACAACCCCATTTTTAAGCAACGCGCAAATAGCCTACGAAAAAAAGACGTTGATGAGCAGGCCGGAACGATATTTAAAATGTAGCATTCGGCGATGCTTTGATACGAGCAATAGGACAGGCGCCTTACCTCGCAAAGAACGCTGTTCTTTGTCGGAACAAAGTTTCTTTGGCCGATGTTTTGCAGCCACTGCTTCTTGCGCAAGCCATCACGCTTACCATGGGGAATCGTAAAAAGTGCATAACCGTTTGCATTCTCATTGTGGCAGTTATAGGTGCAACACAACGGCATAGCGCCCACGCAAAGCACAGAAAACAAAGCGCGCGCAACGTTTGCTACGCGGAGCCCCGGCGTAAAATGGCGCGAGCGAAAAAGAAAAATACCAGCAAAACGCGAGATCCGCGCGTCTCCAAGGGCAACGGCGAAGGAGACCAATCGTCGGCGCGGAAAAGCGGCGGAGAACGGGGGGACGCGTAAGGGGCGAGGAGGGAGAGAGGAGGACGCGCGCGGCGGCGGCGAGTACACTGAATGGCGGTACTTTCCCAAGATCAAGGGGCTTTATCCAGACGTAGGCGGCTAGGTAGACAGATAGATACGTAGATAGAAACGCAGATAGAAACGTAGATAGTTCGCTAAGAAATGCTTGGCATTTAAAAGAGGAGATGCGCTCGACCTCTGCGTCTCGACATCGCTCGCCTCGCAATCGCTCCGGCCAAGGGGTGGTGTTGGGGGTGGGAGGGGGGTGCCGCAATCGATTAATCGGACAGCTTTAAAGGGGTCATGAAGCACCCCTTGGGCTGATTGAAAAAACACATCCTGCGGAAAGCTGACACGGCTATGAACTGCTCTGCCAAATATTACAGTCGTGCGCGCCGCGTAATGGCCACAAGCGGAGCGCGAAGTTGCCGTTTCCCCAGGCACCCTCTTTTCAAACAGAGGCCGGTTCTCACTCTCGTCGGTGGGCGGGGCGTCTGTCCGCTGTACGTCGCAAAGACATAGCATGCTTATTGGCCGATAGCCGACGTAAATTGAGAGCGGCGTTCGGATCAGATGCGCTTCTTGCCGCGGAATGCCGCCACTTGCCGGCGCCGCACTCGCGCAAGCGAATCACAGCGGGAGAGCGATCGCGTTTCATGACGCGCGCTGGCGTAACTTCTTTCCCCCATGCCATCCCTCCCTGTCTAGCTTCCAGTGCGCTCGTCGGCACGAGAAAAGAGAGAAAGCGCTGGGAGCGTGCGCCAAACCCCCGTAACTCCGCTGATTCTTGACGGATTCGAGAAATTTTTGCGGCAATCGATTCGGGAGGCAGTACACTCCGATACTGAGGCCATTAGATCATTACTTGGAAAAGTGGTTCATGACCCCTTTAATCGATTAATTCGATTAAATGAAAGGCGCGCATCGATGACGATTAATCGTTCTGCGGCGTACTTATAATAGATTAATTGATTAATCGTTCATCGATTTTACCATCCCTACTGCGGCTATGCGAGCTCTATGTCGGGATCCAGCCACGGGAAAGCCGATTACGAGTGGCGCAGTGCTCGACCAGCTTCCATGTTTCTCAAGCCTTGCGCGGCCGAGTGCAAGCTTTCGCCTTTTGTTCTTTTTTTTTAGAAACGCCGCGTCGTATTTAGTCGAGCGGTCACTCAACTCCTTCGGCTGAAGGATATCAAGTGGACGCTCGTTGGAGAATACGGAGGCTACGCCCAATGAGGGGGCTAGCCTCTCCTTTGCATTTGCTCGAAGGTATTATAGTGTATTTGGCGAAGTCAATACCTGTTTTTTTTTGCCAGTATAAGTGCTGTTGTTACTGTCATAGTTTTTGTTGTTGCTGTTCGGAAGAATCCATAAAAGAGCTTGAAGGTTGTTTTCGAAAGAAATAAAAGCAGCAAATATCTTTGACGCTACTATGCAGTTCAACTTTCTTTTATGACTGGGTTTGCTGAAGATGAAGATGGCAGCACTTCATTCCAGTGTTAATATGTAGGTGAACAAAAGCAACAACAATACACAAGTGTGCATTTCGTGTGTGGATTGCTTTTTTTTTGTTTGCATTACATGAATGCTGAAGAAATCTTTCAGTGCTTCCGAATATGTTTAGATAAGTTTATTTTGGACACGTTATGAAGACGGGCGTTCGCAGAGGTGGGTTTTCGGGTCGCACACGAGTCCCGGCTTGCATTCGGATTGTAATGGCACGCCGCTTGCGGGAAATGGGCATGGCTGGTCCGCATCTGCATTCAAGGTTTGAGAGAAACAAATATTCTTTGTCAGCGCGGTCAGTGTCGTGCGGCTGAATTAAGAGAATATGTAGCTGTTCTGAACAGCACATAACCCGCATTTAACATCACTTCAGCAATACCAGCCATCATTTGACAACTCTAATGAGCACAAGCAATCACTGATCAAAAACTCACAAGGTCCCTCATGCATTCGCCTATGACCACTCGAAGGCGGAAGCCATCTTCCTTTTCTTCTCGGACGATGTACTGATCCTCCCCCGCTTCCCTCCGAAAGCTTTCTGCACCTAATGGGGTTTTACACTGCCTCTAAGATCGGACGCACGGCAAGCTCTTTTTGCAGCTCATCTGATTTCGCACTGCCTCCGTGATCGGCCACCTTTCAACAAGCGACGATATCATCATGTGACGTCACCTTATGTGACGTGATGATGATGTGTTATGATGATGCGATCACGTGGTGATGATTTTTTGCATCACTAATGTTGACGCCGATGGTCACTTTTCGCGTTTGATAAGGCATCCAAGGCTTTCAGCTTAATATTTCGCCAACATATTAACCAGTGCGAACGAGTACTCTGGAGCCACGAATGTGCCTTCAGGGGCAATGTATGTAGCAGTATATCGGAGTACTTTACCTATCCAGCGAATGCAGCCCACGCAGCATTCGCAGAAGCTGGCTTCGGAACTTAGGCGTCCGGGACATTGTTCTGGTCTGAGCTTCGGACACTTGACGCTGTCGCAGTAGTTGGGTGGACAGACGAAGGCGCAAGCAGCCGACACAAACAGCAGAGCACCGAGCAATCTCAGCATCGTGGCGCTGCAGATTATAGAACCTCAGCCGGTGAAACTGCAAAGTGAACAGTAAATGTCACCTGATGAGGCACAATTGTGCGTGTAATATGCGTGTAGTATGCGCGAATTATGATCGACCGACCGAATGTTTAAAATTCGCACATCATTTTAAGGCAGTGGAGAGTACATTCAAAGACAGAAAATGAATATGTTGTCTTTTGTTAGTTTTAGTAAATAATACTAAATAACATGCAATTAAATATCTAATTATTCTGCAGTCAGTCATGCTCCATTTTGAAATAAGAAGAAGAAACCGTAGGCTCAAAATGCATGCGCAAATTGTTTTCAGTTGCACTTATTTAGATAGGCTCGCGTCTTTAAACGGTGTCGCATATTGTATTTTTCTCTTCTGTTCACTTTATTTCTCTTTTCGTCTTCTCGTTCCTTTTTTATAACATATCTCTTCCCTTTACCCATTCCCCTCACCCCTTTTCCCAGCGCAGGGTGGCCAGCCGGTCTGACATCTGGCTAACCTCCGTCAATTCCGTCAATTTCTTCCCCCTCCTCCTTCATTTAGCGCAAAGAAAAAAATAATAAATTTTACGTTGGTCTTGGAACTAGGCACATCGACCGAGCCGTCGAACATCGTGGTGCCTTCACCCAAGTAGTCGGCTGCAGTCATTGCTAGCACATTGAGGTTAAAGAAAGCCACAGTGGTGATGCAGAAGGCTCAGTTAATCCTATGCGAAAGGTATCTCACATTTATTGGCCACTAGTCCAAAGGAATAGCAACAACAAGCTGCGTCCACATATGTAGACGTTGCGCTTCAAGGGTTTATAGAGTCGGGAGCAAACGTTCGAGGTTCATCGCACTTGCACAAAACAAACAAATAAATAAATAAATAAATAAATAAATAAATAAATAAATAAATAAATAAATAAATAAATTTCTTCTAGCACAGCTTTGCAGCGCATAGCGTTGCGGCCTGTCTAAACATTGGTGCCAGCAACACCACGTGTTTAAGGATTTTTCAGCCTACAAAAGTTATTCGTTACTTATTACACAAAACAGTAATTTCATCACCGCCAAGTCGCGTTCCAACACATTATAGTGTCGGTCACAACTTAATAATAGATACAAGCTCCGCCCCCAGAACTTCGGCGTGCCTGCCAATCATAGCAAGAGGTTCGTGATAGGTGGTTTTCATTCTAACAATGAGCACTTCTTTGCTACTACTGTAAAACTAAGCGCACTAGCAATTAAAAGTTCGTCGTCTCTTCTCAAAAATATTAAGTTTGGCTTAGCAGTGGTGTCAGAATCTTCTCTGAAATTTGCCAGAAGGTTTGTGTTTTCGACAGAAAACCAGCGACACGAACGTGTGTCTGTAAGGGAAAGTCACCTATACCTCGAACGCGCGAAATGTACATGACGTCACGCGAAAAAGCAAACGCGATTGACTTGGGCGTCTGTACGAATTCTCTCCGGGGAGGACAGCAACGGCTGTGGAAGGAATTTACTTCAAGGAATTAGAAGACCCAAACCACCAAGAAAAGACAGGCGAAAGGTGGTTTGCGTCTTCTGATTTCTTGAAACATGCGCCATCTAGCCAAACAACAAGCTTTACGAAGGAGTTTACATTTGTTCTTGTTTTGTAACCGACTCTGCGTATTGCACTTCGAAGCTCCGAGCATTGTAAGTCAGATATAAACGTACAGGCAACCACTCACCAAAGTCTATTCTCCCAGGTTGCAGGCAAAGCGGTCGTTCGTCAACTGGCCGGCGGTCTATCTTTACGGGCCACTCTTATAGTATGTGTTATGCTGCCAACAGAGATACCGACAGCACGCGAACGGCCGACGAATGTCTCAACAGTCCGAGATAACGCGCTAAATGGAAAAGATACCGACCCGGTCGCTTGTAATAACATGCGCCGCGATTGTGGAATGCCTTATGTGAAAGTGACACAAAGATATCAAAAAGAACAGCAGTCGATCGTACCCTTTTCTGTGGCACTGCTGGCTTGCTTGTCGAAAGTGATAAAATAATGCAACAAGTGCCCGGTTTATTTGGTTTTAGTCATAACAATAGCAAAGTTTTCGATGGTTCGTCGTCGTTGATCACGGAGATCTTGGACGGTGATCGGCAGCCGTGATGAACTCACACGCAGGCAGCAGCAGACATCAGATGAATGAAGTCGTTTATGATAAAGCGAAATGATACATACAATAACTGAGCTGAGAAAGATACAAAGTTTAAAACAGGACATATGTAGAGTCGCACTGTTCGACTTGTAACAAAGTTAGAGCCCCGACTGTACTAGCTTGCTATTACCACTTGCCATTGCCACTAGCCTCACTGATCTATCAGCGTCCTTATTACAGCCCAGGCCAGCTTTACGTACGTACATTGTATGGAGCCTCACCGATCTATCAGCAACGCTGATTACAGCCCAGACTGTGGTGCCGCAGACGTACAGGTCAATATCTACTGCAACAAACAAAGAAAAAGGGCGGTGGCATCCCTTCATCCCTCCCTCTACCCCGGCAGCCAACCAGAGCGTAAGTACTCGTAGGCCACTGCCCACCGGGCAGGACCTAAACGGAAAAACCAATACATTACGAAAAACAGCGGTTTTCCTTCTTTCTCATCGACACGTGGTCACGCACAGTGTCAGGAGCCGACGCCACATGCGCGGAATTCATTGCTCACACATTCCGCGCTTCAGAGGCATCGTCGGCCAGCAAAAGGGCCGTCGCCTCCAACTTGGCGCAAACGAGGCTGCTGGGGTTTCGCCTCTGCAGCGTGTTCCCGTCGCTGTTCGATGTCATCAAACAGCGCCACCTGTGCTTCAGACCCATGTAGTGTGGTCTGTCTCCTGACCGGAAGCGGCGCCTTCCCGTAGTTCAAAAACAAGACCGCGGCGGCCGAGGCCCCGCATTGCGGGGCCGAGGCCCCGCAATGCACTCAAACACAGCGGGAGGTGTACGGCACAGGTACCCGCTCCGAAATCCGACCCCTCTCGGCATGCCGCGACCTCGCGGTTCGCCCCTTGGTGCGAAACCGCTCTCTCCCTGAGCACTCAACAGAAAAAGAAAAGCTCAGTGGCCGTTGTCGGCGAGCGAAAGAGACACTGCCTCTCCCCTTAAAACGTAAACACGTCGACATCCTCAGGGCGCAGAGCTATTGCGGCCTTACAATAATAATATTTTTTTACTTTTATTTACAAATACTGCAGGCCCTACTCGGGCCCGAGCAGGAGTGGGTACATCAATATGCAAAAATATCACCAAAAACAATAATTACAACTGTCGCCAACGTATATTGCAGAATACATGTTGTTTACAATCAATAAGCAAGAAAATATGCTTCGCAATTTGCCATATACCATAAGATAACATAACAGTAAGCAAACATGTACATACAACAATTCAACACATAAGGTAAATGTAGCAATAAGGCTGTGTAACACCTAAGACTATTCATCAAATGAAAAAAGCGAACGCAAGAAGCAACGACCTTCATTGCGACACAGTATAAAAATAATTTCACAGGTCAAAGAAAAGGTTATTTAATAGCTGAACGAAGGATTCTGTTGTGTTAGCGTTAACCATACTGCCTCTTGTAATTTATTACATAGCGAAATTGCATGGAGAAAAAGAGATTATTGATGTGTATTAATATTACTAAATGGTTGCTTAACCGTTCTATTGTGGTTTGTACGACCAGATTGCATGGTGGGCTCAGTTAAGTGACTTTCTCGCGTTATTTTGTAGTGAATGTGGTAGAGCTGTTTTAAAAGTTTGATGCGAGGTACACTTTTGCCATGAGATAATTTCTTCGATTTTGCCTTGTCGCGATGAACAGACGCGCTTGAAAAACGCGATTATATGGCGTACATAAACCTCAAGGCTAAATTTTGCACTCTTTCGATTTTCTTGATTAAGTATTTTCGATTCTGGCTCCAGATCAGATTCGCATATACTAATTCTAATATTCTAATATAATGCGTGTCAAGTTCTGCATATGTTGTTGCATGGAATGTTTCATATATGATGTCCCATAAAACTTGTGTATATAGTGCAACATTCTTTTTTCTGTTTTTTTCTTGGGGGTTTGGTACTGTATCTATGGCCAGTTGTATTTCTGAATATCTATAATCATGTGGTTTCACAGTTATGAGTGTGAACATTCTATAATTTTCTAGTTTGTAGTGCCGAACTGTGTTCCTCATTTGTTGTTTGTTGCCACCTGAAAAATGCGGCCGTGGACCCTGCAAAGCCTTGCTGGCTTTTATTCATGGTCCTCAGCATCGGTTGTATGTATGTTGAAATACATTTGATTTGATATCAGGAGTTGTACGCGCCAAAACCACGATATGGTTATAAGGCACTCCGTAGTGCATTGCTCTGGAGATTTTGACCATCTGGTGTTCCTTAAAGTGCACTGAGATCGCACGGTAACGGGCCTCTAAAACTTCTCGTCCACCGAAATGCGACCGCCGCGGCCAGAATCGAACCCACGACCTTCACGTCACCATCCGAGCACCGTAACCGTTGTGCCACAGCGGCGGAACTTGATATTTAGATATAAATTATGGCAGCTTCGTCCTAGTGGTGCCAAGCCTGAAGAAAGTGCAAAGCTGGGTGGAGTTCCTTGTTTCACTTTATTTTTCTCTTTCATTCTTCCCTTTCTCGCTTTCGCTCCATTTATCGCTTCTTCTTTCATTCTGTATATTTCTCTCTCTCTCTCTCTTTGTTTATCTCGATTTCTCTCTCTTTCTGTGTTGCTCTCTGTTTTTTCTATATCTTTTTCCTCTCTGTTCCCTTCTTTCTCCCTTTCTATGTCTTTCTCTGTTTTTATCGCTTTATGTCTTTATTCCCTTTATTTCTCTCTATTTTATCCCTCGCTCTCTTTCACCTGCTCCACTCGCCGAGCAGAGAGAGAGAAGCAACTTTATTGACGGCACAGCGAGGTCGTTGAATTTTGCTTGCCGGTGGTTCGAATGGTGAAGGCAAGTAGCTCGTCACGAGCTTTTCGCCCCAGTTAATAACTTCTATCTGAATACGTTGGTCATTTGATGACAGCAGAGTTTTTGTTTAACGCTCGCTCCTGATGTACTCGGCACCGGCGCATACCCATCTGAGGCGTTTTGCACGATGGAGCACAAGTTACTGATAGCTTAAACAGCTTCACTCTTAATATGTATATATACATATATATCAGGCTTTTTTCTTTTTCGGTTCTCGAGCCTGAGTGTCGTAGGTTCGTAACCTGCGAGCTTCCGCGATCGTTGCCGGTAGGTAGGTGGGTACGTCCTTACTTTGTTACTTCCAAGATAGCCGGATAGTGGTTAAGACAATTGAAGATTTCTTTTGAAATTTCACACGTTCGTTGAAAACGTGCCGATATGTGTACGTACTGTAGGCGAATGCCTCGTTTATGTGGCCATATTTCTTGTTGTGAAATACAGGAAGAACCCGGTCGATGACTTCGATGCCAGAACGCACGAATTTGCAATACTCTTGCTGTACAGATATATCTTTTGCTAATATGAGTACGGTGGCTTTATCTCCTGGCAACAAAGGCACCGTTTTGTAGGAAACACGAGTGCCGTGTTGCAGGCACATGCTGATAGACTGTTTTTGTCTCGGGCCCTTCCGAAGCCAATGAACTTCACACAATACTCGATAAAAACAAGGCCTTCTTTTGAACCTGACACACTATGGAATAATTCAGAGGCACTTCAACCGTATCTATCTATCTATCTATCTATCTATCTATCTATCTATCTATCTATCTATCTATCTATCTATCTATCTATCTATCTATCTATCTATCTATCTATCTATCTATCTATCTATCTATCTATCTATCTATCTATCTATCTATCTATCTATCTATCTATCTATCTATCTATCTATCTATCTATCTATCTGTCTGTCTGTCTGTCTGTCTGTCTGTCTGTCTGTCTGTCTGTCTGTACAATCTTTTCAGCCATATGGGTTGCGGAATTCCCTTAGCCTCCTTTTATGAGAATTCAAACACGACAGTGACAAAAATTGCAGAGACCCATAGGCGGAGAGTACGGGGGGCTGGGGGGCTCCCCCCCCTGGCGCCGGCCCAGGATATTTTTTAAGAGCTTGGCTTAGGTCCCGGTCCACGGACGACGGAGTGTCGGGCGTCATGTCTGGCAGCTGTTTCACAGCGGGCTGTTTATGACCGCTTCGTTTACATTTAAGGGTTTTATAATTCGGATCATGGGCCAGTGGCAAGTAAAAAATTCCGTGGGAAAATGCCCCTAAAACGAATTTGTATGTGCAGAATACGTTGTCTTGATGAACAACTGAAGCGACCAGTTAAGCTATGACAAGTTAAAGTCTTAAACCGCGTAGCGACTGGTTTTCAGAACACAAAACTGTTACTGAGAATACAAAGCAATCCCGACACAGTCAAAAAGTGTATTTTCTTGGTTGTCTACAAATGGGTACTCTTCAACATGCCTGCCTATAAAAGTGCCGAGAAAAGATGGTACGCATTTTTTATCTATCAGAAAAGGGTTTTACTACCAGTTCGGCGACCGAAGAGCAACTCAAATACTCGTCCAGAAAAGAACCTTTGGCGGAAAAATTCGTAACCTCAGCTTCGCACAAGGTGTACTGGTAGCAAATAGCATTTTCTACCTTCTGAGAATTATTTTTGGCCATCTTAAATTGATTTCACCGGCATAATTAAAGCTTCCTGTGCCACCATTAGCCTACTCGCTCCTGTCTGGTGCATGTTTTAACAAAGTAAAGCATGTCACTAAAAAAATTCGGCAGATCCCACACATTGTAGGAATCGATTTTATGCAATGCAGTCAGCGAGTAGTAGCGTATGCGGCCTTTTTCGCTTTGAGCCAAGCCTTACGAGGTGGATCGACGTCTTCGTGTCAATTGAAAAATAAATTTGCACTCTCCCACTACAGAACTTCGTAATGATATCTCGGTGTTGGCACCTAAGAGACTAAATTTATATTAAATTATTTAATTTGGAAGTAGTGACTCCCTCCACCCTCTCTCTCTTATATTATATATATATATATATATATATATATATATATATATATATATATATATATATATATATATATATATATATATATATATATATATATATATATATATATATTGTGGGGATCGAGAGCGTCCTCCTACCTGGCGCCTCGTTCCCCAGCTGCGGCGCGCGTGCCGGCCGCGTAGCCCGGGCAGTGGAGTGACATACCCATAGGGCCAATGGGGACGTTTTTCCGCTTCCGGCGACGGTGGCGGTTCCTGGGATGGGCGGTAATTGACTGGATTTTGGATTTCTGCTGGAGGCGAGCCAATCCAAAAGGAAAAAATCCAATATGGCCGCGCCCGTTTGCGGTCGCTTCCTCGCTGGTGGTGCCGCCGGCCCCGCGGCCGCGACGTCGGTTCGAGCGTTTGTGCACTAATTGCTACTGCACTGTCTTCTCTCTTTATTGCCGATATACGTACGTAATGTGTGTAGTTGTTTTTCTGCTTCGTTGTAGCCTCTGTGGTAGCATGGCGAATGGTGGCGAGCGGCGCCGTCGCGGCTGCATAGCAGCCGCTTTCGGCGCTCGCTCGAGAAGCAAAAAGCGCATATAACTTTCTTCACATGACATTTTATTGAAGGAAACGTCAATTGCTGCACGTTTAGGCAATATTTGGGCTATAATATTGGTAATAATAACAAAAGAAAACGAAAAAGATTCGAAATACTGCTGTGGTAAAACCTGAATACAGGAATGCGTACATCGAGCACGCGTACAATATAAATAGGATACGAAAACGCATAATACAGCATAATACAATCACATAAGCAGGGTAAGCATATAAAGAAGTGCTACATCAGCGTAAGTGTAAACATACGAGTTGTACAGATTATGACTAACAGCATGAAGCGAAACAATCCCGCGCATTGAAATATATCATAACAAAACAAGTTGTTCGAATGGTTGGTTCATACTGTGCAAAAGATAATGACGCAACGCAAGCCGAAGAAAACAAGGGGTATAGGAAAAACACCCTTTCCTGTACTTTTTTTTTATTGCCCTGCGTTGTGTCATTGCCTTTTGCACATACACACACACACACATACTTTTGCATATATGTACACAGAAAGTGCACCTAACAGTCATAGCCTTTGGCTCATGTAGACGAACCCATGGAGAATAAGTAGATCAATGTCATAATATGCTGCAGTGCTACAGCATATTATTTTGTAAAAGCAGTGAGACAAATCTACCAATTTGGCTCAGCTATCCCTGATCATGTTTTCCTCCAGGTAAATGTGTTGCAGGCAAGCTCACGTGATGTGAACAAGACACGCGATGCTTTAATTTTCAAGTAATAAAGGGAGAAAAACGCAACGAAGAATGGTCTAGACTCAGTTGCAGAGGTGACCTTTGAAATTTGTGGAAACATTGTGGTTGTGACTGGTGAACAACAGGAATGATCACAGGTCATTAGTTAAGTTGGAAGTGGTGCGAAATACTCAAGGTAACATGAAATATACACGAAGATAAGCATCTTATCAAAGAAATAAGTAGAGTAAACTGCAAAGTTGAACGCAGCTTCCCTATTATTTTTCTACCAGGTATCATGTTGGATCCATCACAATGTCAGAAGATTTTCTAAGCAGTACTTAAATTGCAGATGGGGAACGCTGCACAGTTTCATCATAATGTGTCACTAACTAGAACTGCATCGCTTGTCATTCGTTGGTTCAGGAAGTGGAATGTCGGAGTTTGCAGAGTTTAGTTAAACAAGAAACACAGTTGCTCTACACAAACAGTACGTTGTGAATAGTTTCAGTGAGTATGGATGCATGCTTCTATTTCAAAATAACATGCATGTCAACCGAGTCGCAGCTTCTGCACAAACCCCTCTGGAATCCTCACAGAGCTGAGCACTTCATCAATGTATCTTTTATGCCTGTGAATAGCTGACACCATCAGTTCTTTGCAGTGGCACAACAGTCATGACCAGAGGTTTGTAATTGAAAAGTGACAGAGCCCCTGGGTGCTGAAAATCTTTTGGACTTGGTGAGCACCTGAATTCATGCATGCTTCAAACTTCGTGGCCCGTTGCAGTGGTCTAGTGGTTACGATGCTCAACTGCTGGCCCGAACGTAGTGGGATTGAATCCCGGCTGCTTATCAATGGATGCAATATGCTTGAGGCCCATCTGCCTATATTTAGGTGCACGTTAAAAAAACGCCAGGTGCTCAAAATATCTGAAGTGCTCCACTACTGCATGCCTCATATTCGTATCATGGTTTTTGGACATAAAACCTCCACATTTTTTATTAATCAACCTATTTTTGCAACGTTCATTGTGAATTAATCACACTGTTACTGTTTGTAAAGACTGCTTCAGTGTAAAACGAGTCGTCAGTATTATATAAATTTTGGCATTTTTTGGGAGGCTGGATGTTTGATTGCCTTCCAAACCATGTCAAGCAAACAGAAAGAAAGCAGAACGAGCAGGGTTTTCCAGTGCATTTTGGGAAGTGTTGGCATTTCCCAATACTAAAGCAATCCAGAACCTCTGGTTGTAATACTCATGCTGATAGGGGCACACAAGGCTTCAAAAAAAAAGTTAGTCAGTTAAACTTGTATAATACAAAAGTAACACAGCAGGAGCAAAAGTAGTCAATGCATTACATACAACCACAGCGGAATTATAAATACACATATATAAATATATACCTACATAAAGTATACATATATACATAAAAATACGTACATATACACATAAAAAAAGAAATAGTGCAACACATCTAAAAAATGGATAGGAAATGGGTGCAGAAGGCTGCACTAGAAATCCAATTTACATAATCATGTTCTAGAAAGGCACAGGATAAATTTAGCCTGCTACTTTACGTTTTTGCTGGCAGCAGCACTGTGCCTTGACTTTGTTTCTTGTGTGTTTTTGTTTACAAATGTAATGTGCCAATGTAGCCTTGTGCGGCAGAATATTTTAAGAAATTTCTCAGTGCAGCCAACTGAACAGAAAATAGCTTGCCGGATTGGCATCCTTTCCACCAGACTTTTGCACACATTGGGAAAATGTGCACAATAGTTGATTTCATGTCTGAAGGCCAAATCTAATTCCTTTATGTAATTCAGACATGATTCAGAGGTTACTGCAATGGAACCGAGGAGTTTCTCGGGTACACCACTTTGCTTGAGTAGTGCCACGAATTTGTGTCGTCCATGGAGAGAGCCACCATCCACTTCAAGGAGTGTTCTCTCACATATGCACTCACTAGTCCTCAGTTCAAGAAAGCTGTTCACAAGAGTACCAGCGACATGGTACAGAACATTTTCATACACCATGTCGGTCGCATCTTGTGAAGATGCCTGCAGATCAGATGAATCAGAGGCCTGCTGCGTGCTGTGGCTTGTGGTTGGTGTGCTGCTAGTTGACAACAATGCAGGTGCACTCTCCAAGTTGTTGAGGAAAGCAATTGTTGTCACCTCACAGTTTCCTTGAGAAAGCTTGAAGAGCTTGCCAATCCAAATATGTTTTAGAGCCGCCACGAATTGGTACACATTTGGTGTCTCATTGCAGCCATGTTTTTGACATGATTCCAAAAAAGATTTCTAGGGGATCTTGCTGCAATCAACGTGTGAAAAGATTAGTCAAATCAAAGTCCTCTTTTAAATCAGTCCACATCAACAACAAGGCTTTGATTGTAATCTGCCAACCTTTAACAGTGCGCGGCTGCTTGTCCCGAGGACTACCAAAGTGCCATTGGGCAATCCAACTGATGCATGACTCAAGGGAAGCACGGTGTTCCGACCCATCAATCATTGCATACCGTAACTTATCGTCCTGATTTTTTAGGGTCGAACTGTTCTGGCTGTCAAAAATCTTATCCATTCTTTCTGTGAACAGAGCTGTAAATTTAGCATCAAGAGGAAGCTCTTGAATGGCAGTGAGAGTGAGGAGTGCCACAGACAGATTCACTGAATACTTGTGTGGCATACTTCACTCTTATGTCAGCCACGGCCGCTGGATGAAAAAGCGCACTTTTTATCCAGCGGCCGTGTGTCAGCAAAGGGCATCTTGTAGATATGTTGCTCTTTGAGCTTCCTTGGCAATCTTTCTTTTTTAGATGTTCAGTTGGTGTGTTAGAGGCGTGATTTGCAAGTATTTTTGTAAAAGGTTTCAATGTACGCCCAGTCAACAACCTCGGAGCCAATCGTGAGCTTGTGCTTTCTCAAATTATTCCGCGTGCATTTCATCAGGTGTGGGATGTCAAACATGAAGTATAGTTTGCAGTTGTTGACAGTAAAACATGGTTCATGAAGAGAATGGATCAGCATTCTTGACAGGCTGACATTGTTTGACCCTTGATCATAGATGACCACTTTTACCAAAAGACCTTTTTTTTCAAGCTGCATAATTACATCTAATAGCAGCTTGTGCATTGCAAGAGCTGACATTGCATTGCGGGACACTGCAAAGGCTACTGGCTGCATCCAAATTCTCGATATGCCAGACACAGCCATTAGAATGGCTGCATTTGCCACACGAGAAGTCCTTGTGTTTCCATCATATGTGTAGTTAATCACTATATCTTTTGATTGATCGTACATCAAATGTCTTTTCAAGGCTACTTAATCGAATAAAAGACAGCATGCTTTGTCTTGCAGAGGCCAAGCTTTAATGATTGATTCTATTGCATCCATGGCACCTGGAATGATACCAGGTGTCATTGGGATGTCTGCCAGCCAGCACCTGAGTGTCCGCACATGTGGCAAGTGAAGCATTTCTCTGAGGAAGCGTGAATTGAGAGTGAATTGTTTCATCCATTTGGACCAATGTTTTTTTTTTATTTTGGGAATGTACCAAGCCTGATTCGTGCTTTAAGCAGTTCAAAATAGGTCCTTTGACAAATCCGGTTCAAGCTTGTTTAAAACATCCTGCTGCGTTACTCGCCTCGCCTCGTCCCTTTTTTTCATCTGACCGACTGCCTTGCGGTACCTTTCACTTCGTGAGTGAAGTGTTAGCAGCTTCTTTTTGGTGCGAAGGGTGTGCACAGAGCTGCGTTTTCTTCGCCCACTTTTTTGGCGTTTCTTGCATCTGCTCCGCGCTGCTGCCCTCCTTGGAAAATTGGAGGCCACTAGGACCAGGCTCAGCTGAAAAAAAAAAGACATGGAAGAATGCGAAGGTATAGGCTTTCATCAGTCTTGTAGAGAAAAAAAATCACGATCAAGCTATCAGGGCGCAATCACAGGGCTACTAATATACGGACCACTATGTGCTGCCATGCCATTTTTCATTGGAAGCAATGTGTATTCTGCGACTGAGACAGGAATCATAATTGATTTATACATTCCAAGCATTTTATCTTCAAAGAATCATCCATGATTAAGGAAATATCACAAAGCATTGCAAAAATGAACATTTCATGAAATGCTGAACAGAGGCAATGACATTTACAAAGTGGAGGATTTTGAATTATTCATCTCATAAATAGCTATCTGGGCTGCATAAGCCACATTTACATGAATGCACACCCTGATTGTGCATCATATTATGCTGGCCTATCTCGCAGAGCTACTCTCATCACAACAAATTGGACAGCACAATTTTCAGTGTGAACCATGTATGTCCAACTGCACCCACCTTATATTTGAAATATAAATAATTGCGTGAACTAAATCACGGGTTGCAGGCCCTGATTTAGTTCACGCAATTTTTTTTCAACTGAGCCTGGTCCGAGTGGCCTCCAATTTTCCAAGGAGGGCAGCAGCGCGGAGCAGATGCAAGAAACGCCAAAAAAGTGGGCGAAAAAAATCACGATTAAGCTATCAGGGTGCAATCACAGGGCTACTAATATACGGACCACTATGTGCTGCCATGCCATTTTTCATTGGAAGCAATGTGTATTCTGCGACTGAGACAGGAATCATAATTGATTTATACATTCCATAATCTATAATGTTGACAAAACCATATATGTATGGTTTTGTCAACATTATAGGTTGTGACAATATTACACAGGCTTAGGTGTCCATATCGACTAGGAAAACATCAAGACTACTGGTCCATACTTCCTTATGCAGATGCAGGATGTGTGCTTTGCAATAATTCTCTCTCTCACTTTTTGCACTTACCATCACTTGGTGAAACCTGTGACGGTGGTGTGGGCCTTCTTGTGGGTGTGCTTGGCGAAGCGGCTGTTGAAAAAGAAATAAATATGCTATAAAAGGCTGGCAAGCAGGTATTTTAATACCCTCACTTTGCATTGCACGTGTGAATACTGAGCAACAGACTTATGGAGCAATTTTCACATGTGCCTGAGGAAAACTACTCAGTGTTTTCATCTCTATGGAATGAGCTCAACAAAGAAAGCACTGAGTCTATGCGTTGATCTAGAAAAAGAAAAGATATCTATACCACGCAACAAAGTTTTCTTGCAGGGAGGTTGGTTTGTTGTGAACTCATACAGAGCTCCACAAACACTAGAGGAGTAAGGACGGAAACAGGACAGAGTACAAACTATTTATACTGTGAGATGCCAAAAGCCATTTTCGCTGCTCTATCTCCCTGTTTCTTCATTTAGCGTTTGTGCAGCGTGCTATCAGTTCATCCATACCATGTAAACAGTGCACTCAGACATTCTTACTGGAAAGCATGCAAAATGCTACTCTATGAGTGCAAGCTAACAACATTTTTTTCCCCTAGAGTACATTTCCTGCATTTAAGGTTTACGTACAGCAATTGTTCTCATAGCACTGGTAATTGAAAAACAGCTGTGGCATTTCTACCTACTGTTCTAATTTCAGAGAACAATCTGCTCAAGCGTGCAGGTGTAGAATACAAAATAGTACCGCTCTTTGTTTTTATTTTTTGCAAGCTATTCGTGCAGTATTACAGTGGCACCACCAATCAAATATTCTGTACCCTTTCATTCCAAGCAGAAAGGTGAAACAGATCCTTGTTCGGTAAACCTACCTTCCACACTAGGGGGGCAGTCTCAGCAGGAGGGACGGCAACTCGCTTGCAGTAAACTGGTTGTCTGCAATTAAAGTACTCGAACTTAGTCACCCTACGGTGAAAAAACAGCTGGTAGAGTAAATACACTTGCAAGCTTTTAAAGGCGTGGCACTAAGCTTAATAAATGTGCTTGTTTTTAATCTCCACTAAATTATAATTACAGATAATTACATATATCCCGTCAATATTCTCTGAATTAAAACTTGATATATGAAACACAACTCAATCGAGTTCTTGTTTTTCCAATGCTTTTGCGAGTCGAAACGATATTGAAAGCTTATAAGGAATTATGGCGTGTAAACGCTAAGCGCAAACAGCGCATTGAAAAAAAAATTCAGAAAAGTGAAAGGGTGGCGATGGGGATGGGTCCAGATCAGAGAGGGAAAAAAAAAGTGGGCCCGCGCGATAAGCGCGGCCTGTTTCATGAACATCCAAAACCGAGCTTGGCCATGCCTTCGCCCGTTGGAAGCATCACGAGGGAGTAATGAAGAGATAAGCGAAACTGTTTCCGGGAGCTTCCCGAGAGCGAAAAGGGGCAGGTGGGTATCACGCTTGGTTCAAGGTCCCCCGTCGAGCAGCGCGGCAAGGTACGCCGAAGGGAACGAATGAGGACAATTTACGGCGACAAAAATCCGAGCAGGCGGTCGGTGTGTAAACAGACACACAGATGAGGAAAGCGGTGGTTTTCACTTGTGCAACACCGCAGCACACATTCGAATCTGAGGGCAGTGTCCCGAGTTCGCTACTGGGGCCTCCGCAATAACTTTCCGAGCGATACTCTCGTCGGCTGCGAGCACCACCCATAAACTACACGGACGTGATGTATACGCACGCATTAAAGCGCTTAAAAAAACAGCTGCAGCGAGCACAACAACTATCCCACTCCGATAATGTTACTAGCACGCATAAGTTAAAGTAACACGTAAAACAGCTCCGCTTTTGAGAGGTGACGCCGCGTCGAGCCACAAACTGCAGCCCGCCCACTAATTTTAACTTATTATCGTAACCATTTCTCAAACAGATAGCTGCAGCAACGAATGGCAGCAAGAAAATTCGCTGTTCATTCAGCAGTTTCAAATCATAACGGTCAACGACAGTCAAATCAAAACTTTGCGAACATCTTGGGAAATATATAATAGTGAACGTATAAATACCTGTGGTCAGCAGGGATCCTGAAGAAGTGTTCGCCTTCACTCCTCGAGGAATCGCACCACTTCACGCCGCAATAGAGGTGCGACATCGCTGCTCCTCGCTGCGGTGGTAAAGTTTGCGTTTCTATGCGCTCTCGTGCTTGCGCGTCGTCTGCTTGTGCGCTGCGCAGGCGTGATGGCGGCAGTACCTAGCGGAGCCACGCACAGTCATGTTTACAAAACTTCTTTAAAACTTTGCCTTGTAATACTCGTGGCTGGTTATAGTTTAATGCAGAAGCACGTTTTTATTTACTACTGTGTACTACCGTGGCCGCGTTATTTATTTTAATTAGGCTTATTGAGGCCTTCACTTCCCGCCCGCACCAGGTTCGCTGCAATCGTTTCGACGGTAGCGACGCCCCATGGCCCGGACGCCAAACTGCCATCATGCCTCGGGCCTGGCCCGGGCGCACTTAGGCACCGGCAATCGCCAAGATGGCGGCCAGGGCGCCTCTTTGTCTGGGCCACTGGTCTGGGCGAGCCAAGCGTCGACTCCGTCCCGCGCTGGCATGTCCGGGCACGCTACGCTGGCGCGCTGCGCGGGCCTACTTCACAACGCAGCGCCATTTCCCATTGGGCCGCTGGTGACATCCTCCTCTCCTACGAGCTAAGATGCGCCCGACGATTCGCTCGTGGCGGGAGATGCTCTCAGGCTAGCACGAGAAGTTGACGCGCTGCTCTAGCAGGCGGCTTCTCGCTCGTGTGCTCGACCGCTGCCCTTTGTGTGGTAGTCTTAGCGCCGCTGGCAAGCGTACTTGCTCGGTCTTGCGGAGTTCCCTATACGGCCTGCAAGCCCGTGAGTGTCGTACTGTGCTGCATCTTGGGTTAATAAACCCGTGTTGTTGTTTGTTGACGTTCTGCCTCGAGTGCCTTTTCTGCGCCGTGCCGGAGTCGACGAACCCGGCCGTAGCGTCTTTGTTCGCTGCGGCAGTGGAGAACGTCGCGTCCCTTCACGGTCGCCTCGTAGGGTAAGCTTTGTGCTAAACCTATCTCCACATAACTGGCGCCCAACTTGGTTTCGGCATGGCATCAGAGCAGTCCCCCTCGAGGCGCTCGTTCCTGCTCCATCCCCTGGCGACGGACTTGATCTCGTTCGATGCGGACGACGCCGGCAGCACGAGGTAAGCTCGCCTTAGCGGCCCTCGGCTCTCGGCCACCGGGAGAGATCCCGTCTTTGGGGCCTCCTTTGGTGATGACCGCTCGAATGTGGACTACAGTCCTAGCTTAGCCTTTATCGGGTTTTCTCAGCTGTTCGAGACACGCGGAGTACGTGCTTTCGGGCCCCTCCAATGCGTCGTCTCCGCTCGCTGGCCTTTCTTTGTTAGCAGCACAGCTGAGTGATTAACCCGCCGCACCGGAGCGTCCCTACTTAGGCCACATGGTGCTGGCATTCACACGCTCGCTGTCCCATCGTTGTCACGAGCGTAAACGGGTTGACAATGTCGTCCGCGTTTTCCGACGGACACATCATCGGTGCGGAAACCCTACTCTTCGTTGTGCCGTTTATTGACCCCTTGGGCCTGGCGTGCATGGCGGAGAACAGGCGCACGACCCTACAACGGCGGCGCCTGCCTCGGAGCAATTAGCGCTGCACAGAACTGCGGCGCGGCTCTGGGTAAAACATTGCCTTCCATCTCGCGAGCAGCACCGCTGTTCGTGCGGCACTTCGCGGTTGGTTGTGCGCTGGGAGAATCGCGCGCGCCGTCAGCGCTTTGTGCGTCTCCACTGGTCTTTCGCTGCCCGTGATTCTCGGTCGCGTCTTTCTCGCGCGCACGGGTATCGTGAATGACTTCCCAAGCGGTGGTTACAGGGTCGTCCCCTTCGGCGCCCTACTACCATTTGCAACCCTCGCAGTGGCTACCGCTGCCTTTTAAGTTCGGGACGCCACTCGAGATGTCGCTCGCCGGTAGCTTCACTGCTATGTCAACATAGTGCCATTGGTGGAGGAAACGAACCCCATGGCGCTCGTCTGGCTTAAGCGCTTGCGTGAGCCCTCGGGCCTCTTCGCGCGCTGGGCGCTGACTTTGCAGTGGTACAACTTCGTTGTGCGCTACCGGAAAGGGAGTTCAAACGTCGTGGCTCACGCCTTGCCACGTGCCCCCGTTTCGGTGTGACACTTGTGTTCGCCACTCCCGCCACTCCGGGGCCTCTGGCTCCAATGGGTCGAAAGGAGCGAACCCCGACGGCGAATTGACTTTTGAGTCGGTCGCCTCGGGTGAGCACGTCACTTCAGCCGGTATCCTGTTAAGCAGAGAAGAGATACCAAAGGCACGGCAGTGCGATCCGTTTTGAGCTCCAATTAAGAGCCGTGCTCCCAAGGAGCGGGCGCGTATTGACAGTCTGGTATTGCTGTCGGCGCCGTGTGCCGTTTACGCAGTCTGGTATTGCTGCGGGCACGTTGGATTCGCATGTTTGTCGCCGGCGGAGTTCTCCTGCGCTCCACATCCCACGAGAGGAAGCTCCCAAGGAGTCTTTTAAGGTGGGGGTACCCCGCAGTCTAAGGAAAGTCACCCTCGGCTATTTCCACGACTCGCGGTTGGCCGGACATGCGAGTGGCCGTAAGACTTTCCAAAAGTTGTGCCGCTCCGCTACCTGGCCAGGCATAAACGTGACCCTCTTCACTCCTCGTGTGACAATGCGTGCAGTCTCGTGCGGGCAAGACCCCCGGGCTCATGCAGCCGCCCTCAAACCCTTTCGTTGCCCGCAGCAGCGACTTGGGAGGGGGGGAGGCGGTCTACGAACCGCAGGAAAACCGTGAGAAGGCTGGCTCCAAGCCACGCCATCGGTACAATCTGCGGAAACGCACTTAAGCAACCTTTCTCCCACTGACAGGTAGCTGGACTTTATTCCATACCATGACAGTGAATGGAGAATAAGCGCTAAGGTGCGGCGGCACACGTCCGGAAGTGGTAGAAGGCCCTCTTGGTCAAAAATACCCTCTGACGTGTTGTCCAAGCCATAACCTGGCAAGCGCCCCTTTGTTGGGCAGCACCGTCAGGCAGGCACCCTTTTTGGCAAGCCGGCTATGCCGCGGGCACTTCTGTCCACTCCTGCATCGCCCTGTCGTCTCCCTGCGCCTGGCTCTACTGGGCCGCCCAGCCTGTCGCTGAGCCTGTGGCCTGCTGTTCCCTGGTCGTCCCAGCTGTGGCCTGCTGCCTGCCTTCTGCCCTGCAGTCACCTCCACCCTGCCTTACACACCTGGCAGCTTCGGTAGCCACCCTCGGCGGCTATTCCGCCCACTCAAGCTTTGGCCCAGGCCCGAGCGTGGTCGCTCCGGCCTCCGTTCCTGGCTGCCTGCTGTTCCGGCCTGCTGTTCCTGTGTGGCCCCCGTCCCAGCGACTTCCGGCAGTGGGCTGCCGAACGCAACTGGCAGCCACGCCTCGTACGTTCCCGGCTGCCAACCTCTCCAGTCCGGCGAACTTCAAGCGGGCTGGCTGCCGCCCTTGTGCAGTCTTGCCCACGTTCCTCCTGGGCTGTGGACCTTCTTCCCGGCGGTGGGCTCTCCCCTTGTGGTGGAACTTTTGGTGGAACTTTTGTGTGGCCATGGCCGACTTTTGGACTTGTACCTTCAGGAAGACGACACCCCCCTGTTGGACTTTGCCCCGTTGGCCAGCCCCCTTGCGGCTGAGCTGACCTTGCCACTTGGCCTCGGACAGCCTCTTTCACAGGCTGGCCTCGGTCTTTAGGAGGGGGGAATGTGGGGATCGAGAGCGTCCTCCTACCTGGCGCCTCGTTCCCTAGCTGCCGCGCGCGTGCCGGCCGCGTAGCCCGGGCGCACTTAGGCACCGGCAATCGCCAAGATGGCGGCCAGGGCGCCTCTTGTCTGGGCGAGCCAAGCGTCGGCTCCGTCGCGCGCTGGCATGTCCGGGCACGCTACGCTGGCGCGCTGCGCGGGCCTACGTCACAACGCAGCGCCATTTCCCATTGGGCCGCTGGTGACATCCTCCTCTCCTACGAGCTAAGATGCGCCCGACGATTCGCTCGTGGCGGGAGATGCTCTCAGGCTAGCACGAGAAGTTGACGCGCTGCTCTAGCAGGCGGTAAGACTTTGGGTCTGGGCGAGTTGGTTCATAGCAATGGGAAGGCAGCGCTCGTTTGTGTTGCGTGTTCTTGTCCATTGTCTCAGTTGCGCTGTGCCTTCCCTCTAGCAGGCGGCCTTCTCGCTCGTGTGCTCGACCGCTGCCCTTTGTGTGGTAGTCTTAGCGCCGCTGGCAAGCGTACTTGCTCGGTCTTGCGGAGTTCCCTATACGGCCTGCAAGCCCGTGAGTCGTCCTGTGCTGCATCTTGGGTTAATAAACCCGTGGTTGTTTGTTGACGTTCTGCCTCGAGTGCCTTTTCTGCGCCGTGCCGGAGTCGACGAACCCGCCGTAGCATCTTTGTTCGCTGCGGCAGTGGAGAACGTCGCGTCCCTTCACGGTCGCCTCGTAGGGTAAGCTTTGTGCTAAACCTATCTCCACAATATATATATATATATATATATTGTGATGACGAAGAACGACGCTGGGCTTCGGGCGTGCGGGCAGCATGTGGGAGGTAGAGAAAGAAGAAGCAGAGAATAGAACAGCTGGCCCAGGATCGGGTGCTGTGTCCGTCTCTGTTCATTACAATGGCGCAGCCTACGAACAACGAACCGTGAGTGCGGCCTCGTCGCTCATCGGCGCTGCAGACCTTACATCGAAGCACCGCCCACGATCATGGATTCCGTGTCCTTACTACTGCCGGAAGCACCTGTGCGACCATTCGAGGACGGCGTCCAGGCCTCCTCGGTGGCCAAAGGGCAGGCTTACCCCGGCGCCGCGAAGACAGAGCGCGGCTTCCTGTTGCCCGGGAACGCTGTTCACGCTTCCCGGGGTGACATCCTCTTGCTCAGGACTCCGTCGGCACCTGAGCTGCTTAGGGATGCTGTTCAAGCTCCCTCTGATCCGGATCCCGCCACAGTGAGCACAACCACCACCTCCGACTTGTCAAACATTGCCACTGGCTCCGCATGCGGATCATCGGATATCGCCGCGCATCTGCGGCGTACCATCGCGCGACTCCGCCTCGAGATCGACGTCTTGATAGCGCGGAGCTCCGAGCTATGTCCTGCCGCTGTACCACCATTCTGCGCCATGAATGCTCTGTTGGCTGCGGCCGCGTCGCAAGACATTGAATCTAGCTCAGCCGAGAACCGCAGAGAGCTCAGTTGTGTCCTCGCACAGCTCTCACACCAACTGGGCCCCTTGGCGTCGGCTCACTCGGGATTTGCGCCTCCCATCCCACCACCACCGGCAGCGGCAGTTTGCGAACTACCAGAGTTCAATGGCTTGCAGGACGATGCCGCCAATTGGGTGGCGACCGTCAACGATATCGGGGCTCACGAGGCCTGGACGGAACCGCAGAAATGGGCCGTGGCGGTAGAGCGCCTTCGGCACGGTGCCGCGGCGTGGCACAGGTACGAAGGCGTTAGGCAGCGTTCCTGGGCAGGATGGTGTGCAGCTCTGATTGCCGCTTTTGGCCGGGTTCCCTGCGGCTCTAGTGAGCCAACTCGACATCCACCGAGGACGGAGCTCAGGAGGGGTACCACCTCGAGTCTGCAACTGCGAACTGCAGCTCACCGGTAGACAGCTACGCAGCCTGGCCTGGTACTAACGCCGGACTGACGCCACGCTGTAACGCTGCCTCGGTATCCGACGCCATAACATCCCTGCCAATGGCCGAAAGCATTTCGAATTCCCTATCTGTCGGAAAAGCTGCCCCCTTGCTCGCCATCGCCTGAGCACTTGGAGGCACCGGCCCGCGTCGTGCTGGACGTTTTAGAACGTAATGAAAACGCACATGCCCGCGCATTTCACCAAGATCCTCCCTGACCAGACGGAGGCGGATCTGCACGCTTTGAAGCATTCACTGGCTGAACGAGAGAGCGCTACCAACTCGCTAAAAGACGGTCTCTCCGGGAGACACCAAGGCATTTGACACGTCTGAGATCGTCCTCATTGATGACCTGCCCGCGCAGCACAAGCCTGTTGCTTTTGGAACGGCTTGTGACAAGGATGTTCCGGCAGCACGCAGCGCGGCTTCACGAATTGCTGGCTTGAGACGTCAGAGAGCCATCAAGTGACAACGCTGCAAAAGCAGAACCCACGTCGCAGGTCAGCGCAGAAACCTAACTCCACGTTGACGCAGACGTCTAGAAGGACACTCAGACGCCCCTCGACCCGCTGCAAAATGCGCAGACGGTCGCGCTTGGTGCTGCATGTTGCGTTACCAGATCCATCATTTCCTACCCTGTTGTCGACAATGTGGCGCAAAGGCCAGCCTTGCGCGATGCACCTGCGACCATGCCTGTACAGTCCAGAGCCGCCCGCCAGAATTGTCGCCGAGAGAACTCTTCGCCAAGCCGCATCATGTCCACAAAACTTCGACTGCCGCGAAACTGCCAACTCCGTCCACGAGAGGAAAATGAGACAGCTTTCTCTGCCAAGTCGCAGCGTGGCCGAGGTCGTAGACCACCACACGACACAGTCAATGTCGTCCCCCAGAGTCGTCATCGGCAAAAGTTCAAGCCAAGCCCAAGCGTCTGAAACAACATAGCGAACGACCACGGAGACATAGCCTGTTTCGGCCAGCGGAATTATATTTAACAAATTTCCAGACGAAGTTCCAGCGTGGCCGAGTCCGGCCACTCCGAAATAGTCAGTGCCGCCCACCAGAGACACTGTCGTCAGCCAACCGCACCAGCAGTCATGGCCGAGTGTGATGACCAAGAACGACGCTGGGCTTCGGGCGTGCGGGCAGCATGTGGGAGGTAGAGAAAGAAGAAGCAGAGAATAGAACAGCTGGCCCAGGATCGGGTGCTGTGTCCGTCTCTGTTCATTACATATATATATATATATATATATATATATATATATATGTGGGGAGAGGGGGAGATAAATGTGGAAAAACATTCGGTCCCCGCCCCCCCGGGAAAATGAAAACTCTCCGCTTATGCAGAGACCTGCTAATTGTGGCGCCATTTGTCGTGGAGAAACAAGATAATGTTAGTGTATTGCTCCGGGGTCGAGCAATGCTTGAATACAGCTTGCTAAGTTATCGGAGCACATACGCAATGTACATTCAACTATTGGCTGTGGTTTAGGCCCTTCGCTGGTTTGCAATTGGAATAAATATGGCGTAATGGGCACTTAACAACTGTGCTTGCAGTGGCATACTAGAATAAGGTTCATAGTAAAAAACAGCGCGAAAACACAAGGACGAGACAGATGATAACAGGACTCGTCCTTGTGTTTTCACGCTGTTTTTTGCTATGAATGTGCACCAACAAGCTCAAGTCCGCGCGCTTATCAATTAGAATAAGATAGATTTACCAGCGCAGAAAGACGAAACACATAAGAGGAACACACGAACACACAGCGGTGATCTATCTTAATCATGAACCAACTCGCCCAAGCAGCAGTTTTAAGATACTAGGATAGTTTGACACGGCCAATGTTACGCGCACAGTCCTTTCGTTTCCTTACGGCACTGTCGAGGCATGCACCGGGAATCGAAACAGGCTAGCAATTTGCGAAGGCGATGCGCACGGGGCCCGATTACGCTATTGCGTTCTACTCTTGAAGGCGAAGCTCAAGTGTCCCCCAAGTTTTTTTTTTTTTTTTGCCATGGCACACAGAGCCCAAGAGAGAGAATAGATGAAAAGGAAAAAAAGGCAGGGAGGTTAACCTGGTAGTAACTAACCGGTTTGTTACCCTGGACAGGGCGGGGAAAGAGGGGTCGGAAAGACGACAGAGATGAGATAAATAAAATAGAGCTCCAAATGACACACTCGCCCACATCCGCCTGCCCGGCCCCCACTTGAGAGCGGATATGAGGGGGGGGGGGGGGAGGGAGGCGTGCCCCCCCCCCCTCCCCCCTAATATCCGAAAAAAATTTCCGCCTACGCCCCTGCCTCCTATGCCACTATTGGGCAAACAGCAACACCAAGTTGAGGGGCGACACGAGAGCACCAAGACGTAGACAGACAGACAGACAGACACGACAGACAGGCAGACAGACAGACAGACAGACAGACAGACAGGACCAGATAGATAGATAGATAGCTAGATAGATAGGATAGATAGATAGATAGATAGATAGATAGATAGATAGATAGATAGCTAGATAGATAGATAGATATGCTTCGCATTTAAACTGTTCAGCAACATTGGATAGGTAGATCGGGCTTCGTTAGGCAGATGGTGGCGAAACTACTGTAGAGCAAAGTGAAACAATAACATAGCACTACGATGCCCTAGCTACGCGTGTTAACCAAGGGGTCTCAAGCTCACCTCAGCTAGCGGGCCGCTGTCACGACATTTAGGTCCCACAAAGGCCGGGGCGTGAGCGAGGAGGGGGGGTAGTTTGAACAAATGTCACCTAATTTGCCATTTGAAAGAACGCCTTTCCCATATCCCATTATTTGGTCATTTCTGAAGGAGGTTGGCAGGTCTCGAAAAGGATATCGATACTGATTTCCACAATGATTAAAATCATGATGCCGATTCCGAAATATAGAGTTTTCGGTCGATGGTGATGTTTCCATCATTGTGACCTCACGAGAAAAAAGACGCCTGAGACCAGTCGTTTCTCTCTAGCTTACCTGAAGGAAGAGATTTTTGCTTACAATAGGCGGGAATATAATGCGACTACTATTTTGCAAGGTTACAAAAGTCAGTTTCGCCTCAAGGGCGAAGCAGTGAATGCGATAGCAAGAAATTGGAATGTTTCAGGTAAGAACGGCAAGCAGCTAGAAACTTGTTGCGTGCAGCTCAAGCACAAAGAACGCAGGAAAAGAAAACATGCTTGGCAACTGTGAACTAAGAAATGTCACAGCTCGACACTGCAGCGTGCTGCTCAAACACACACACACAAAAATGACGCACTAAAAGAACTTACAAGCCATACACCGGACGAGCGCGAACTGTCAAAGTTCTCACTTCAACTAGCTCCTACTTTGGCTCTTCTAGCTAGCAGCTCACTCCTTTCGCAAACGCGGCCACTGCTGCGAACAAAGTGACCTTCGTGCAGTCTGTAGCTTCAACGCGATCTTTGCAGTGAAAGCACAAGACGTACAAAGTTCTCCCTCAAGAGATAAGCGCACGAGCACGGTCGACCACGCCTTGTATGTCAAAAGTACAAGTCGGAGGCGCACATCCCAACTCCGGTGAAACACTAGATAGTTTCAGAATCGAGGGCCTAAGAAATTTGCGAGCCGCCAGGGCGCACGCGCAGAACGGAAGCCAGTCTCGGACTCTTGCGCTCGCGTTGTTCCAAGACCCTGTAGTTCCCTCCTTTGGGCGGCGAACAAAACCCGAGGACGCGCGACCTCGAGAGAAGAAAATAAAGACGGCGCTTGACAGTGGCACGTGAAGCCACGGCTCGCGTTCCCTGCTGGCGTAGATTCTAGTCACTAAAGAAACTTCATTTGGGTCTACTTGGTACCTACTCCTGAGGCTAAAATTACGGTGCTGATGATGATGTTCCTCTACACATGGCTCATACCCACACTGGGGGATTGGCCAAGAATTGTAGATATGAAGATTGAAAGTTAAAACTACTGAGTTGACACCAAAGACAAGCAAACACAAAAAAGAACGAGTGCAATAATTGTTTGTACATTCAGCCCAGACATCTCATCCTAACTAGAAATTAGAATAATGAAATTAATGTGGTACCGAACGTCTTTTTCTTTTTTATTGATTTTTTTCTTATTGATTCATTGCTACTATCGGAACACGTTTGCAATTAGGAATTTAAAAACGCATTCGTTTTGTTTCATGAAGGAAAGCACTAACAGCATCAAAAACATTCCTTTGGCTGACGCCCAAATCCGAAGCACCGAAGGTGAGAATAGCGTCTCCACACACCCTCTCCACACACCTCCTCTCCACTTCCAATTTCCCCCTCTCCCCCTCGCCAATCCCCTCCCTCTCCATTTTCCTCTCCACTCCCCTCTCTCATTTCCCTTTCTCCTTCCACTGTCCACTTTCCCTCTCTCCCATTTCCCTTTCCCATCCCCCTCTTACTCCTCCACTCCCTCTCCTTGTTCAGATAAAGGCTCGCGTTAGGTCGTTCACACGCTCAGTCATTGCGCCGGTGTCATTTCCAACGTCAACGTAGGCGCCAGTTGCAGTAATACCTTATGGCCTGCAAGATCGCGGAGCAGCGGATGGCTCGACGCGCCGCAGCGCAACGTAAACGTCGGCAAGCGCACCCCCGAGCTCCGGGCTAGGGAAGCCCAGCTCAAACGGCAAACGTCGCCGGGAACTGCTACGGATGAAACGCGGGCTCGACATGCCGAAACGCAACGGCAGCGTCGGCAAGCATACTCCGCCGTACGCAACGCCGACGTCGAAGCCAAGCGTCAGCGTCGAGCCAACGCATCGGCCGCGGACAGACGACGCGAGTCCAATGCCCGTGCAGAACGCCTCGCTAGACAACTTCAACGCCCGGGCTGCGACGGTGCCGACGCCCGGTTCCAGCGCGAATTCCTCGACCGGAGCTTCGGGCACAGCCGCAACGTGTTGCGAACGACTTTAGGTTCCTTTAGCTGAGCGTCGCGTATGCTCAGCCCCTCGCAGATGGAGCGTCCCGCGACAGTGCAGGAACTGCATAGGAATTTGCATTTCTTAGTCGGGCTATGTGAGGCATCCGGCGTTGTCCGCGCGCCTCTCCACTCTCTCTCCTTCTCCCATAGCAACAGCTGCGGGCGCGCGCGAGGGTAGGTGCACTGCTTCACCACTCCTTCTCTCGCCGTTTCGCTCTCTCTCCTCCCTACGCCACCGCCTCAATGCAGTGCGTTTGAAACGCGTTTGTAGCGTTTGTGCTGCCTTGGCACAGCCTGAAAACAGCGCGTTTCTAAACGCGTTTGTGCTGCATTGAAGGCGGTGGCAACATCCCTGAGGTGATTACGAACGCACGTAGGAAGCGTTCGTTGAAAGAGGCGCCCAAAAGGGAGACACTTGAGCGCGTCGATGTATCCAGCTTTACGCCATTAAAATTACTACGCCGTGTACTCTCGGCGCAAGAAATGCATTCGCATTTCCTCAGATTCCCTTCGGGGAGGTGGGGCATTTTTGACGAGCGCGTCTTGCCGAGACGCGGTGAGCTCAGGTGCAAAACGACGGGAAAAACCAAGTGGACACACCTTCTCGCTCCAGTCAGTTGGCTTCACGAGCGGAGCGAGAGATGCGTTCTACGTTCCGCCGGTCACACGATCGCTCTGCGCACGCGCACTACAGTTCTTTCAACGTGTTTGTGTGTTAATTGAGTCACGCGCACTACAGTTACTTCTACACTTTTCGTGTGCATTCGCCGGTCTGACCGGAGCGGACCGTCAATGCCCAGCTAAAAGTGCCTTTTGTTTCGATAACAATCTGACCGAGGTCGGTAGCATGCGCAACGAAACGCCAAACGGAACGCGATCGTGCAAGTGCTCCGGCTTCGCATCGCCTCATGGTCCCCTTTGGTGTAATTTTTATTAACACTATCAACCTTGTTAACGTTTTGGTTTAGAGCTATTGTTGTGTGCGCATGTGAGGCAAGGTTCCCTTACGGTTTATTCTATGCATGGGTGTATGAAAGAACAAACATTTGTAGTCAGCGCTTGTGTCGAAGGTTTCTTTTTTTCTGGGTGTCTTGTGCGTTTGCGCTCTAATTGTAGCCTCGGTATTCTGGTCGCGGTGCAAGATAAACCGTGATTCTGGTTCAGCCGGTCTCGTTTCTTCTCCCTGTTGTGGGATATGCCTGCAAGAGCCAAATAAATGTCACTAGCTCGCGCTGCGACGAGCCACAGGGCTCTCTTCTTTTCCCTTGCCGACTGGCCACGACCGGCGCGGCGCTAGAGCCCCAAGATGTAAAACTAGCTCGGGTCGCCAGCAATACGGCGCAAAGGCAGCGCGGACAACCATGCTTGCATAATTTCAATTTCGCCCCGTGTGGCGTCCCGTGCGTTTCACCTAACGCCGCGTGCGTTTGTATTCTGCCCGCTAGCATCCTGGAGAATGAATGAAGCATGAAATAATTGCCTTAGGCAGCGCGCTTGCGGATGCGAAGGGTCGTAGGTTCGAATCCCTGGTCTCACGCATGGAATTTTTTATTCTTCTGAATTATTTTCATTTGTGGATTTTTTTGTATATATGTACATATATCCAGGATATCTGTATATGTATACGTATATCCTGGACATGACGGCGATGGCAAAAATCCACCGAGAGTGTCCATGTAATTGCTATCACAATAAAAATTTATTCCGTGTGAAGGAGCCCTGGTTTAACAAGTGTTCGCGACGTTAAGTCTGCAATTTCCTCGAGCTGTAATTCTAATAAGGGCCTCGAAAATCCAAGCGCCTTTCGTTCTGCCCAGCTGGTATAATGGCTCTATGATTACACTTACATTTAATCTGAACCTTTACACAGTACGGAACCATCAAAAGGTACACATTGCCCCGAAAAAGAAATGAAAATCGTAAATATGTGAACAAGAAATGACAGCACAATACCGTGCTCAATGTGCACATTGCATGCTCAATTTAATGGTCAGCGGATGCAGTATCACTTCACGACGCCCACGTTTGCGCGCGTGACTTGCAGGTAGCCGCCAGGGTGCAGGTAGCCGCCGGGGTGCCGGGGTTCGAAGAGCTCTACGCAGCGGTGCCGCTCACGGGTGCCACGGTGTCACAGAGCAGGCGCGCTCAGATGCTAGCCACTGCGACCGCCGATCCCGAACCGGCCGGTGCAACTGCAGCAAGTGCAGCTTCAGCACCGGCGCGGTGCAGCAGCTGGCTCAGCGTGACGAGCGATGGCGGGTACGTTGACACGAAGCTTCTGAAGTATCCGCACCACTATGGTCTGGCACGAGTTCATCAGAGCAGAGTACTCTCCGCAATCGACCATTTCATCTTCTTCGAGCCCCCTCTGCAGAGTCTCCCGGGTGATGTTGGCGTCAGTTGCCACGGTGATCTGTAATTGCAGAAGTATCGGAATGACACTTTAAGCAAAATATGTAGTGGAAGAAAGATAATTCGATTTGCTGCAATTGGGTTAGAGCAGCGGGCATTCTAGATTGGCATTCATGCCCTGGATATGACGTCAAGTTTACCATGGTTTGGCACGTGTGGTCAGAGTTTTCCAACTTTGCTTCTGCACGCGCTTTACTGTTTTGAAGAGACGTCTCACAAGGCAATGCACGGCAGCGCACGGTGCATATACACTGTGCCAACATTGTATCTGAGAGAAAAGTTCGAAGGTGACAATAGCGCGAGACACACGAGGAAATTCTTGGCACGGGGACAGTTAACATACGCGTTTACTGATACAACGTAAATATGGCGCCAGGTGCGGATATACTTATTCAGTTTGGCGGAATGGCGGTTTTTTCGCGAGGCATGGTGCTGAGAGGAAGGCGCATTCATGAGTATATATTGTTTAAAAAATGCAGGTTATGAATGGACCCTTCAAAGAAATAGCATTCAACGTCGCTTAAGGTCATTATTGTGTTAACTTTGCAATCTTTTTTCAAAGAAAGAGCTTTCTGGAGACGAGGGTACTCCGTTCGTCGTCAAAATAGATGAATAACTGTCTGAGTGAGAAGTCTCAACAAGCTTCCTTGTCGTAAGGGCGACCCTGGGACGATACGGCCGTCACGCAAGTATCCAAGCATGATACGACCATCGCGCTTGGCATTCTTGCAATATAGATTAAAGGAGTCCTGACAAAAATTTTCGCCCCGTGTTTTTTTGCTGTAAGGTGTTGCTTGGGCCTGTTAATCATAACACGGCACATCGTTTGCCGCAGCGCGCGACAGATAATTAATTACAAGCTCCTCATTACCAACACAGCCTCAGTTTCGGTTTGACAGAGCTCCAAAACGACAAGCCGCCGGGTGCAACTATCACCACCTAGCGAGTGAAAACACTCGGCCACGTGAGCACACAGAACAGTGACGCATTTCCGCGCGGTCTGTCGTCGTCCGGCTCATCGTCGTCTGATGGAGACGATTTTCTTGCGGCGGGGATGGAAGGAATTTTCGACGTGGCGAATCACTTAAGTTCGACCCGCTGGCGAGGAGCAATTTGTCGGGAAGCGCGTCAAAACAGAAATGGCGGCTACGGCGTCATGATAACTTGTACCGGCTGCAACGGTTACGTAGAGGAAGTAGGGGGGTCACCTTGGGTCACCTCCGAGGGTGGTGTCAATGCACCAGGTGCGGCCTATAATGCTGGATCGCGCTCGCGAACTTCAAAATTCATATAAAATATCTTCCAAGCTTTATTCGCTGTCGATATTTTGCAGATGGTACACGCACGTACACGGGAATCGACCCAGCAGGCTATCTCGGCCGCGAAATTTTGTGTCAGCACCCCTTTAAAGCTTGCGTGCTCGTGAGAGGTGTAAGTGTGACTCGTTCTTGCCTTCCAAGAGATAAAAAAAGCACAGTAGTCTCAACAGCAGTTGGTTAATCTCCAGCCAATAGACATTTTAAAGTGATCTGTTTGCCATAGAAGACACACAACTACGAGCAAGCTCAAGGCTTCTCTTGCCGATTTTTAAATGCAAAGCATTTCTTAACAAACCAAAGGCACTTTACCCCGTTTACATCTATCTATCTATCTATCTATCTATCTATCTATCTATCTATCTATCTATCTATCTATCTATCTATCTATCGATCTATCTATCTATCTATCTATCTATCTATCTATCTATCTATCTATCTATCTATCTATCTATCTATCTATCTATCTATCTATCTATCCTATCTATCTATCTATGTGCGCTTGCTAATTCAGTTTTACGTCTGTCTGTCTGTCGTCTGTAGGTCTGATCGTGTCTAGTCCGTATCTATCTATCTATCTATCTATCTATCTATATCTATCTATCTATCTATCTATCTATCTATCTATCTATCTATCTATCTATCTATCTATCTATCTATCTATCTATCTATCTATCTATCTATCTATCTATCTATCTATGTGCGCTTGCTAATTCAGTTTTACCTCGAAAGAAGAAAGAGTCATTAAACGCAGATGAGCAATGGTGTATGAACACCCCCCTTTTTCCATCTGCCTCGCCCTCGTCCCATTTTTTTTAATGGACGTTTATTAGAAACCACATCCACCTTCCTTCCTTACTTCCGATGAAACCACCCATCTTAGAATGATAATACCTTCTCACCCCATTATTGTGATATGTAATTGCTGCATAGTCTTGTGGAGGTATTTGGGAATACGAAAAAAAAAAAAGTTCCAACTCTGTCAAGACCAACACCAGTTTTTAACCTTTTTCTTGTCCGCTTTTCATCTCAAATACGTAAACCTTTCGTGTTTTCTTTTTTGCCCAATGGTTTACACGCTACTGCTCTTCCAGGAATTATGTGGAGGGAGAGTGCACCCAGGCATACACAAAAGAGGTGTTTAGGAAGGCAGTTGCTGCCGTGAATAAGAGGTTTCATTTTCCGAAACATTAGCTCCAATGTGAGTATGTCCATCAACGATTTCTCACGTCACAGCATGAGAGACACTATGCCTGTCTTGCCATGCATACACCAGATTGTAGGAATCACGGGACTGGCACCCATGTATTACATAGCACCATTTACACGCTGTGTCATCAAATCTGTGTAAACACATCGTTAAGGAACACGCAGATACCGACGAGGACGAAGAAAGGCGCAAGGTTGACAAACACAGCGCTGACTTCCAACAATATTGTCACGTGGTCGTGACGTCGACGAAGGACAGCAGTCGGCGTTTGCAGGATGAAACTGTTTATTTGGCCGAACTTGTGGCCGGAAAATGAGAACTAGAACTACAGCAATACACACTGTACAATGATAGCGGCGAACAGGGCGTCGTCCGTTGATCAACTGACAAGCAGTCAAGCGCGTCGGCTTTTATACAGGCGCTATCGAACTTTCCAGTGATATCGCTGGTGGCGGCGTAATCTCTAGACAAAGCTGGAACATTCGCGTGCGGGGCGCAATCTTAACAAACCGATCTACTACAATCGCGACGCTTCTAGAACACTACTTCGCCGACAGCGTCGAGCGTTGATAACCGTCCCTGCCGGTCAAACCCGAATACATCAAAACAAGACAAGAAGTGGGCGTGGCATTGCCCCCCTCTGAAAAAGCATCGTCCCGATGCTTGTGAAAGAACATAGAAGAGAAAAAAAAACAAGTGCACACACAAATAAATTACAATAACAAAGGAAAAAAAAAGAGTCCCCAAGCTCGCTAACGCGCAAAATACGGCTTAAGGCGCACGACATGGACGACTTCAGGTCGCGCAAGGCGCCGCTGAGAGTTCGTAATGCCGTCAGGGACAACCTCATAGTCGAGTGCGCCGAGGCGTCGAAGTACCCTGTACGGTCCGAAGTATCGTCGAAGAAGCTTCTCACTAAGGTCCTCGTCGGCGTATTGGCGTGCATACCCATACACGGTCACCAGGGTTGGTATTCCATGTGGCGTCGTCGAAGGTTGTAGCGGCGGCTGTCAGTCGTCTGCTGGTTCTTGATCCGTAGGCGGGCGAGCTGTCCGTGCTTCTTCGGCGCGCTGTAGGTAGGTGGTCACGTCGATGTTTTCCTCGTCGGTCACGTTTGGTAGCATGGCGTCGAGCGTCGTTGCCGGGCTCCGTCCGTAGACCACTTGTACGGCGTCATCTGCGTCGTTTCCTGTACGGCCGTGTTGTACGCGAAGGTCACGTACGGAAGGATGGCGCCCCACGTCTTGTGTTCGACGTCGACGTACATGGCCAGCATGTCGGCGATGGTCTTATTTAGACGCTCGGTGAGGCCGTTGGTCTGTGGGTGGTACGCGGTGGTGCGGCGGTGGCTTGTGTGGCTGTATTCTAGGATCGCCTGAGTTAGGTCAGCCGTAAACGCCGTACCTCTGTCGGTGATGAGAACCTCCGGGGCGCCGTGTCGAAGGACGATGCTCTCAACGAAGAACTTTGCTACCTCAGCGGCACTGCCTTTGGGCAGGGCTTTTGTTTTCGGCGTAGCGGGTGAGGTAGTCGGTAGCCACGACGATCCATTTATTTCCGCAAGTCGACGTTGGGAACGGCCCCAGGAGGTCCATCCCGATCTGCTGGAATGGTCGCCGGGGAGGCTACGATCGGCTGAAGGAAGCCTGCTGGTCTTGTGGGCGGTGTCTTCCGTCGCTGACAGTCTCGGCACGTCCTTACGTAGCGAGTGACGTCGGCTGCAAGGCGCGGCCAGTAGTACTTTCCTGTACTCGTGCGAGCGTTCGGGAAAGTCCGAGGTGTCCAGCCGTCGGGTCGTCGTGCAGGGCATGCAGAAATTTCTGGTCGCAGTCCCGAAGGTACAACGATAAGGTAGCTGGCTCGGGCCGGAGAGAAGTTCTTCTTTACGAGGACGTTGTTTTTCAGGGAAAATGATGCCAATCCTCGCCTGAATACTTTGGGACAGCGATGGTCCTGCCCTCCAGGTAATCCACTAGACCCTTCAGTTCCGGGTCGGCTCGCTGTCGTTCGGCGAAGTCTTCGGCACTTATGGCTCCCAAGAAGCTGTCATCATCCTGGTCGTCGGGCGGTGGTGGGTCGACGGGGCACGAGACAAGCAGTCGGCGTCGGAGTGTTTCCTTCCGACTTGTACACGACAGTAATGTCAAATTCTTGAAGTCTTAAGCTCCACCGTGCGAGGCGACCTGAAGGGTCCTTCAAGTTAGCTAGCCAACACAAGGCGTGATGGTCGCTCACAACTTTGAAGGGCCTGCCGTAGAGGTAGGGGCGAAACTTTGACGTAGCCCAGATGATGGCGAGGCACTCCTTTTCTGTTGTGGAATAGTTGACCTCTGCTTTAGACAGCGACCGGCTAGCATAACTGATAACCCTTTCCACTCCGCCCGTCCGCTGCACAAGGACGGCGCCGAGTCCTATGCTGCTTGCATCGGTGTGAATCTCTGTATCGGCGTATTCGTCGAAATGCGCAAGTATCGGAGGCGTCTGCAGGCGTCGTTTCAGTTCATGAAATGCTTCGACTTGCGCTGTTTGCCACCTGAATTCGACATCGGTCTTCGTGATTTGCGTTAGTGGTTCGGCGATCCGTGAAAAGTCTTTGACAAAACGTCTGTAATAGGCGCACAAGCCGAGAATCGGCGCACGGCCTTCTTGTCGGTGGGGTAGCGGGAAAGCGGCGATGGCAGCTATTTTCTGCGGGTCTGGGAGCACTCCAGTCTTGCTGATCACGTGACCAAAAACAAGAGCTCCTCGTACGCGAAGCGGCACTTTTCTGGCTTCAGGGTGAGCCCGGAGTTCTTTATTGCTTGAAGTACGGATTGAAGTCGCTGGAGGTGTTCGTCGAAGTTCGAGGAATACACAACGACGTCGTCCAAGTAAACAAGGCAAGTCTGCCACTTCAAGCCAGCCAGCACGGTGTCCATGACGCGCTGGAACGTCGCAGGTGCCGAGCAAAGACCGAAAGGCATGACCTTGAACTCAAAGAGGCCGTCGGGTGTTGTAAAAGCGGTCTTTTCTCGGTCTCTTTCGTCTACTTCGATCTACCAATAGCCGTCTTGAGGTCCATCGACGAAAAGTACGTCGCGTTGTGTAGTCGATCCAGGGTGTCGTCTATCCGTGGGAGGGGGTTACACGTCCTTCTTCGTGATTTGTTCAGGCGCCGATAATCAACGCAGAAGCGCAGTGTCCCGTCCTTCTTCTTCACTAACACCACGGGTGACGCCCACGGACTCTTTGAAGGGCTGGATGATGTCGTCGCGTAGCATTTCGTCGACTTGTTTCTTTATGGCCTCACGTTCTCGCGTCGAAACTCTGTAGGGGCTCTGTAGGAGTGGTCGAGAATTTTTCTTCTGTTATAATGCGGTGCTTAGCAGGGGCGTTTGTCGGACCCGCGATGACGACGAGAAACAGTCCTTGTATTGCAGGAGCAGGGTTTTCAGCTGGTCTTGCTTGACCTTCGGAAGGCTCCGGTTGACGTCGAAATCTGGTTCGGGACCTCGATTCGTTGAAGCAGCTTCGGCAGCATCGAAGTGGGCGAAAGCATTGCTGGCGGCCTACACATTCGTCGATGTAGGCAACCGTCGTACCAAAGTTGACGTGCCTATATTCGTGGCTGAAGTTTGTCGCACTACCTTTGCTTTACCGTCGCGCAGCTCGGCTATACCTCGTGCGACGCAAAATTTGACGGCTCAAGAGTAGTTGTTGGTCGCCCTCGATGACGCCTTCAAGGTTCGGCAGGTTTTTCGGTGCCGACGGAAATAATGACGCTGGAGCGCGGTGGAACGGTCACCTGCTCTTCTGTACCGTTCAGTGCATGGTTCCATGGCGTCGCGTGGGGCGGGAGCGCTTTGTCTGAGGTTAGCGTTATCGACTCAGACCTCAGGTCGATGACGGCGCCGTGGTCACTTAGGAAGTCCATTCCAAGTATCACATCCCTAGAGCAATTCTGTAGGATTACAAAGCTCGCAGGATAAGTCCGGTTATTGATGGGTGACTCTCGCCGTGCAGACACCAATCGGCGTTATCAGGTGGCCTCCAGCTGTCCGAATTTCGGGTCCACTCCAAGCGGTCTTTACTTTCTTCAGCTTGGTGGCGAACGGTCCACTGAAGACAGAATAGTCGGCTCCGGTGTCGACGAGAGATGTGACGCTGTGGCCGTTCGATAAGGACGTCGAGGTCGCTAGTTCGTCGTCTCGCGTTGCAGTTAGGTCGTGGCGTGGGGTCACGGCTGCGTCGGGTTTGTTCGCTGCTTCCATTTTGCGTCGCCGGGTCTTCTTCAGTTCGCGAGATTTCGTCGTCAGGGGTCTGTCTGGTTCGCGTCCGTGTTCTGAAGGTTTCGTCGCGGCGTCGTCGTCGGCGGCGGGAGGATCTTCGGTAGTTTCGTCGTACAGCAACCGCACCTCCATCGGTTGCTGCCCTTAGTTTTCCGGATTACGGGCCTAGGCGACCGGCCCCCGGTTTGGGCCAGTGTATGGTCGGCGGGTGCCGGTGACATGTAGCGGCCGGGCGACGGCGAGCGGGAAGGTCGTCGTTCTTGCCACTGTGTTTCCGGTGAGGTAGTCGTCAATGTCGCGCGGCCGTTCGCCTGGCTGCGGGCGCGGCGCGTTGACGGCGAATCCGCGTAGCCCCATCTGACGGTACTGGCAGCGGCGGTACGTGTGGCCGGCCTCCCCGCAGTGGTAGCAGAGCGGGCGGTTGTCGGGGGCACGCCAGACATCGGTCTTCCTCGGGGTGTTGCGCTGGCCGACAGGTGGTCGGTAGGGCGTCGGTGGCGGCGGCGGCGTCTGGCGACGGTACTGCGGCGGTGTGGCGCCTTGGCGGGGGCGTGGAGGAGGAGCATGACGGCGGGCTGCAGCAGCATAGCTCATAGCTTGCGGCTGCGGCTCTGCTAGCTGAGGCGCGCCGAGTGAATGCTGGATCTCCTGGCGCACGACGTCGGCCGATGGACTCTACTTGAGGTTGCAACGAAGGTAGAATTTTCCGCAACTCTTCTTGCACGATTGCCCGAATCGTCTCACGCAGGTCTGCGGGTCCTAGGGCTTGAACGTCGGCGTAGCTTGTAGCCGAGAAGCTGCGGTTGTATTGCCGCGTTCGCATCTCAAGCGTTTTTCCTCGATCGTGGAAGCCTCCGATGCAAATTCAGTGACCGTCTTCGGCGGGTTCCTTATCAATCCAGCGAAGAGTTCCTGTTTGACACCCCGCATGAGGAACCTCACTTTCTTCTCTTCGGGCATACTTGGGTCCGGCGTGTCGAAAAGGCGATTCATCTCTTCCGTGTAGATCGCAATATTTTCGTTGGGCAGCTGCACACGGGTCTCCAGCATAGCCGCGGCCCCGTTCCTTGCGGACCACGCTCGTGAACGTGCTTAGGAACGTCGTCCGAAAGAGATCCCATGTTTGTAGGGCGGATTCTCGGTTCTCGAACCACGTCCTCGCGGCATCTTCTAGTAGAAGTATACGTGGCGCAGCTTGTCCTCGCAGTTCCAGTTATTAAATGTTGAGACCCTTTCGAAGGTCTCGAACCAGGTCTCGGGGTCTTCACATGGCGAACCACGGACGTCGGCGGCTCCCTGGGTGGCTGCATCACGACCGTTGTAGGTGGCAGGGGGTCTGTCATCGTCTCGGCGGTCGATGTGACGGTCTTCGGCTGCCTGGCGTTTTCGGGAAGGAGTCCGTACTCTGGTTGTGGTCCCTTCTGCCGGCGGCTGGTTCGAGGATCCGGGTTGTCCTTAGCGTCGTCTTCTTCGCGGCTTGGGCTTGGGTCAGCGCTTCCGCGGTGGCGTCCGGATCATGAAGCAGCACCTCCACCAGATGTCACGTGGTCGTGGACGTCGACGAAGACAGCAGTCGGCGTTTGCAGGATGAAACTGTTTATTTGGCCGAACTTGTGGCCGGAAAATGAGAACTAGAACTACAGCAATACACGCTGTACAATGATAGCGGCGAACAGGGCGTCGTCCGTCGATCAACTGACAAGCAGTCAAGCGCGTCGGCTTTTATACAGGCGCTATCGAACTTTCCAGTGATATCGCTGGTGGCGGCGTAATCTCTAGAAAAAGCTGGAACATTCGCGTGCGGGGCGCAATCTTAACAAACCGATCTACTACAATCGCGACGCTTTTAGAACACTACTTCGCGGACAGCGTCGAGCGTTGATAACCGTCCATGCCGGTCAAACCCGAATACATCAAAACAAGACAAGAAGTGGGCGTGGCAATATGTATATTTTTTATGTGCACAGCTAGTTATAGTGAACACCTCACAAACAAAAAAAAAACAACATCACACCTGCGCACAGATGATCTCCTTTAGTGAAGCCATTCGACGATTACATGCAGGAGTGTTGCAGGGCCCTATATAATGATTGCAAGAGTAATGAACGAAAAACGGATTTAAGACTTAGCACAGAGGGCCGCTTTACAGAATTCACCCAGCGTGTCATGCCACCACATACCTATCTCCTGTGGTAAAGTATATATTGCCCAAACTGGCCGATGTAGCAACGATCGGCTAGAATAGCGCTACTACAATGTGAATTGCGCGAGTCAAGGTCATCATGGTGTGCACTGTCGCGACTGTGGTGCAAACTTTTTTTTTCGATGAATTGCAAGATTTATTTCTCTATGTAAGTAAACTCATACAAGACAAATCGAGGCAGCGGCCGTATCTCGTGCGGGTCAGTCTGCCCATCAGTACCCTAGGTGAATAAGAGCTAACCTTTTGAGATCAAAATCCCAGGCCGATGGCGACATGAGAAGAATCTGTGCGCTGGTGGGTCTTGTTTTCACTGTAAGTAGCTCCTCGAGTGAAAAATAAAGATTTTGTTTAAAATAAGCGTATTCTTTCTTCGTCCCTCGTCGGTATCTGTGCTGTTTCCCTTCACAATGTAATACCAACGAGCACAGTGGACACTATGCTCGGTAAAACACTTCAGAAATTTCACAAGGAATATGTGGCGATCTCACGACACGTAATCACATGTGTAATACGCGTATAACATGCACAAAACAACGTGTGTAAACGCACTATGAAGTTTCATGCGTTGCTAGATTCTTGATCGAATTTCTTGTTCTGGCAGAATCCCTATCATTTACCTCATTCAGTGCTTTAAAATAAGCATGGCTGACGCCTCCGTCAAAGGAATCGGTATAACACTAAACTGAAACGAGTCTTCACAGTAGGGCTTATTGTGTAGTGACACACGAGAGCTTGTACAATGTCTATTGGTGTCTGGCAGGAATAGCACCGTTTGACGTGGATGCAACCACGTTGACGCCTAGTGGCATATTTCCATCGCGACGACTAACGCCCATGATCATCAATCAACCAATGTGGTAGCTGAAGTCTTTAACATATACCTGGCCGCAGCGTATCATTTGTCCCGCGGAAAGATGACATCAGCAAGCACACGATAAACACTGGTGCTCGATATGCACTTCTTGAAGCCGTCGTCAATTAAGGTGAGAAACACCACTGTGCACTCCTGAGTAATAGGGTAACCTATGCGTGTGCTCATGCACATGCGTAGGTTACCACAGTGTGCTTCAGAAACAAGAGAGGCAGAGGCTCGTAGCTTGAGCCGCGAACGCGCGAAGGCGTTCCACGTCCCGCTGGCCTTCTCGCTCCACCAAGGCACAACATTCGCCCGTCAACATCGTTGGCCTTGAGGACACTAGACTGGCCAACCAGCTACAGTAGCCGCCCGCCGCGTCCTCGGTCATGGACAGCATTCCTCCTCTCCTTCTCCTCCCTCTTCTCATCTTTATCTCCCTTTCCCCTACAGGCGCTGAGCCGTGCTCCCAATTAGGGTTGCAGAAGTTGCGCCTTTTCCTTTCCTCAACCTATCCTCCTCCTCCTCCTCGTTGGCTTTCTGCAGCGCTTACTGCAGCAGTTTTATTAGTCCGTACAATCGCACTAGCAGCAATGGACGGGCAAACACCGTTGGTGCATGGGGAAGCTGCACTACTCCGGCAACAAGCCGTCACACGCGAACCCGAAGCGAAACGCAAAGAACGTAACTTCGTCTACACCCCGATGCTAGTGCGGCCAGTGCTTTTTGCCCATATCGAGACGCTTCAATCATGGCCTCAAAGATTGCGCGCCGGCGAGCGATCTCGAAGGCCATTCTTTAAGTTCGTCGTCGCCGAATGGCTCTCTATCGGCGCTAGTAAGTTGTCATGCAGTATTACTTCACTCCACCGCTCACAGACAGCGGCACCGCCCCGTCTAGCTTCACCAACAGAGACCACCATGCGAGAACGAATGTGTAAGAGATATAAGGCTCGTTTGTAGTGTAGCGCCCATCTGCCTCGGTTGCTTGGGCGGCAGAGTGCCGGGTGTTTTTCGTCGCGGCCTTCTTAAAGGGCCCCTCACCAGGCCACATAGCAAATTTTAGTTAGACGCTGGAAGTTGTTGTGTGCCGAATGAAGAGCTGTATGGCGCAAGAATTTTTCAAATCGGTTCATTACGAGCTGAGAAAAACAATAATTTGTAGCGGCGCGAAACCATGATGCGAGGAGGTGAGTTTCAAACCCTTGCCACTGGCCCCGTGTAGCCTTAGCAAGCCAAATCCCTTCCATTCCCTCTTCACTTGACACATACGCATGAACGCGTCATGCGTATGCATGGTCACGAGCGCATGACGTGCCCGAGCCAGCCCGAGCACGCGAGCGGCGTTGCACGGCCGCTACCTTTTAGGGGCGAAGCTCCTAAAGCCGTGGGTCTGTCCCTCCTAGCTCGTACGTGACCGCCTATGCCGCGCGTATGTGCCAGTGGTGATGGCAACGAAGCAGCGCGAGTGTTCTTGGCCCAGCGCAGGGACGAAGACGACGTTGCAGTTCTTTCTCTTATCGATAAAGCGTGTTTGTTTGTCGTGCTCCGTGTCCTCGTCGATCCCACGTCGTTACACTGGTGGAAGTGCGGGGTAAGCTTCATGCTTGGCACTCCATCGCGGAGCCGACAATCGAGCCCGGAATCGCCACCACGCGTCGAAACACCGGTCCACCGATTCAGTCGCCGTCTGCTAGTAGCCGTCATGACCGTGTACCTCGCACCCAACCTGTCTATCGGGGACGTCAAGTCGTTTATAGACGCTGCGTTACGTGACTACGACAACAAGTACAAGAACCGTCCGTTTGTGCTAGTTGGGGACTCCAACGTGGACCTCATTGCCAATGACTGGATCGTGCAGCGCATGCTTTCCAAATACGCACTCAGATGTATCCATATGCAACCTACCACGATCCCAGGGACGTGCGTAGACTTAGTGTTTGCCAACTTCCCACTGCAGCCAGTACAAGAACCTCTCTCGCTTCATTTCACGGACCTAAAGCCGTCATAATGAAGGGACCTCGCAATCCAGCCGCCATGACAACGACGAAATGAAAAGAACAAACCAATAAACGGAACAACAAACGAACAAGAACAAAATAAAAGTTGATTTTGTATAATATACGCACCGTCTTACGTCTTTCTAATGATGTAATGGGCTAACTTTCACGGAAGAGTTACGGTTTACCGATGATCTCCCCCTCTCGAGCTTCGCCCGCTTATCATTCATTCCGTGGATATGGCGTGATTTTTTTTTTTTATGTAGCGGCCGTGGGCGTTTTGTCGGCGTTCTCTGTGGTGTACTGCCTGTTTCTGCGGGAGGGCCATGAAAGTTGAGACATTTGTACGGGCACGAGAGTGGCGGTATCATGAGCCAGTGCCGCATTAACGTTTACTTGGACGCGGTATAATAAATGAGCATAATGAGTGCTCGAACGCGCCAGAAAATTACTTTCGTTTCCAGGGCTGGCGTCTGCTCGATGCGCTAACCGCAGGGACACGAACGCATGGGAAAGGGAGGCACGTGAGCTCCGCATATCGCTGCAATTCAAGAAAAAAAAAAGAAAAAGACGCACACATTCCCTTTGTGTGTCTCATTATTTCTCTCAAGTTTTATTAATCTATTCAAGCAACAAATTACACAAACTACACATGTCGTGTCAAATAATTATCGCAGTGTCACGTGCTACTGTTGGCGACGTCAGAGCACAGTCGTCTACGTAGAGGAGCGACGTCACAGCACTACTATCTACGTAGGGCCATTTTCTCATGTACGACATCCCCTCATTCTCTAAAGCGCGCGCCCGCGAGAGGAAGGGCAAGCAGCGTTCACCTTGAAATTTGACCCATTTCCGCGGCGCGTAGCGTTGCAAATTGTGGCAGACGTGACCGTGAACGCCCAGTGTATGCATTGCGCTCGTTAGCTCAAAATTTTCAAACATGGTGAGGGGCCCTTTAAGAAGTCCTAGGTTCGAATCGCGACCGGTAATGTTTTAGATGCGAAGCATCTCTTGCTCGGGGGGTATGTCCCACGGCGTTGGCGTCCGCACTCACACTACTTATGCGGAACTCTCACCCTTCCTCTCCAACAGCTGCGCGTTACTCTCTCCACTTCTCTCCCAGCACCTGCTTGCGCTTCTCCTGCGTTGTCGCTTCTGCTCTCGTGGCGCATGCGCTACTCTCCTCCTCTAGTCTCCTCTCCTTCAAATGGTAGAGCGCTGCGCGCGTTCAGTCCAGCGCTTGCTTCGGTTGACTCGTCTGAAATGCGGGCTCGACATGCCGAAATTCTCTCCTGCGCAACGCCGCGACGAGCGCAAGCGCATGCGCGTCCCCTTCCCCTTTCTCTCCTCTCCTACGCTGCCCCCTCTCGCGCGCCTGTCGAGTTTTTTTCAGGGACTTTATGTCGATCGCGTTCCCCGCTCGCCCTGTGGTGGTGGTGGTGAAAAACTATTTTTGAGAAGGCCAAAAAGGTAAAAAAAATATTTAAAAAATTAAAAAGCAGCGTTGTGGGTGGCCTTCAGGCTGCCGGTTGTGGCGTCCAGGCCGTGCCTAGCCGCGACGTCCTCGAATTAACGGCCAGGCTAGAGGGAAGACACGACGCGCGTAGTGTTCCTCGTCGCGTTCCACGACGAGAGGTCGGTCGCATGCCCGAGGTCGGTAGCACGCCCAACGAACGCCAACGGAACGCGATCGTGCAAGTGCTCCGGCTTCGCATCGCCTCATGGTCCCCTTTAGCGGGAAATGGTGTAATTTTTCTTATAGCTTTTTTATTTCTAATTCGTTAGCATTAATTTTATCAAGGTCATATGCATGACGGAAATACGGTACTAAAGTGGTGGTAGGCCCCGGCATAAAGCACTTTCGCGTTAAAATATGCCGAATGAATACTGCGGCTCGCTTTCCTTTTCACGGTCACCATTGTTCATTCTTAGGTTCTCATACAACCTGCAAATATAGTCTCCTCATCTACACAGCGCAGTGCATTTAATTCGTTATAGGCGGAACACAACTCACCCTCTTCGCGGGCGTCTCGTTGAAACGAAGCACGCCGACCAGTCTAGACGTGACCTGCAGGCTTCCATCAGCAGCGTGAAGCCCCTCCACGCAGTAGACATTTCTGGCTCCGGGGAAACGAAAAGCAAGCCGCCAGTGACTTGTTGCCACTTCGTTTCCCGTAACCAGTGCAGTGGCTCGCCTCAACGTGGACACGCCGAGGCGCATCACCTGGTCTTCAATCTCGTCAAAGACGACATCCACTTACGCCTTGGTGTGCCTGCACGAAAATAAGTGACGTCACGAGGCCAACACTGAACGCTTAAAGGGCCCCTAAACCACCAACAGACGCTCGCGTGCTCCTCTCCGTGCCTTTTCTTCATGGACAACAGTCGTCATGACGTCACCTGTATGATTAGGTGACGTCTCGAGCAAGAGACGCTGTCAATGGGCGAACAAGAGCCTGTTTTCTGCTAGCAGATGCCCGCGCTTCTTGCGTTTTCACCTCGGACGCTGAGGAAGGGCACTCGGAGAGGTGGATAGACGAGCCGACGAACGCAGCCTAGCGAAGGAAAGAGCGAAACCACAAAGCGCGTGCAACTCCGCCAGCGTTCGCAGTAGACTCGTGCACAACTGCAACGCCACAACTAAATTTCGACCTCTGCGTGGTTTAGGGGCCCTTTAATGCCGTGCAGACTGTGAGCGATGCGTGCATTGAAACTTGTTCAGGGCAGTTTTCTCGCAATCATTTGAACGCGCACAGCAACTTCGCGTATTCAGTCGAAATGAGCTAAGTCAATTGATTCGAAGGCTGATGTACGCCGGTGGCGTCTCTCTAATCCAGTAAATGAGTATTATTAGCCGCACTTAGAATAACTCCCGATTTCACTGTACTCTCAGCCTGAAGTCGGCGTAGTTTTCAGCTGTCAGGGTTACCGCACCCTCTTGGTACCTACTGCGTCAAAAATTCCAGCGGCGGCGTTAGTAGCAGGGGCACAATGCGCAAAAGTGTCCCTGTGGCGCAATGTGTAAGTCGCGTTTTGAGTGGAACCAGCGTACAGAGTGGTTGAGTGAAATGCGCAAATGTATGCCAAATTCAATCGCGTGCTCTTTGAATTTGTAAGTTGAATAACTTTTCGTCGCGCGCGTCAATAGCTAAAAATGTTTCTGCGTTCAACCAAGGAGGATGCGAAAACCGCGTTTTAATGTGTATTTATCGTATTTTGGCGCCATTGGTTCAACAAAATTACCCCAAACTCGGTATGGTAAATCTGTGGCCCCCTCAGAGGACAATGCACTTCATTTTTACCGATTATGAACTACGTAGTACCTAGTATGCGCCGTAAAACATGTGACGTCACGGCGAATGGTGCGGAAACTTGAAGGTGGCGTCGCCACCCACATTTTGTTTTTGCGCGTTTTCTCGCTTACTAAGCGTCTTCTCGCAGCGAGCGTGGTGTTTTTGGTATCGTGAAAGAGTACATTACTAATACGAGAAAAACCGCTTTGCTCTTCAGTGTTCCTTTATTGATTTATTTCAAATATCCTCAAGCTACATACAGTATGTAATGCGTATACGTTGACAGGTAACAATGAGGCATGAAAACCCCACAGTAATTCTTGAAAAAGCTATTGTGATGTTGGGGTGCTATCACTGGGAAAAGCACGACGACCGCGAAAGGAGGAGCGCTACCGTACTGCTTTACCGTATTTGCGTACCGTATTTGCGTACCGTATTTCGGTAATTTGGTAAAAGACTCTAAGATCACTACTTTTTTAGCAATATTGAATAGAAGTAAACATGAAGCAACGCACCAAAAGCGAAAACTATATGTTGCAGATGTGTTTTCACCGATCTTCTTGTTAGGAGGCCTACGAACGTCCGAAATGGAAAATGTCATCAAGAACTCCGCTAAGTTATCCGTAATACTCGGTCGTCGAAGCTGCCTGAAGGCAAGCGAAACCATTTAACACAGTCATTTGCTGTGAACGACCCCGTCACGGTGGTCTAGTGGTTATGGTGCTAACTGCTGACCCGAAGGTCGCGGGATCAAATCCCGGCCGCGGCGGCCGCATTTTTGATGGAGGCGAAAATGCTCGTGGCCGTGTACTTGTATTTAGGTGCACGGTAAAGAATCCCAGGTGCTCAAAATTCCCGGAGCCCACCACTGCGGCGTCCCAAATAATCTTATGGTGGTTTTGGGACATTAAACTGCAACAACAATAACAATTTGCTGCGAACGAAGTAAATTGGCTGCGAACGAAGTGAATCGCAAGCTAGGATATCTACGCCGCAACTCTTCTGCCGTTTCCTCTTCCGTTAAACTAATACTTAACAAAACCTTAATTCGTCCAAGCTAGACTACGCTGCCATTGTGTGGGACCCTATGGAAGCGAAATCAATCACTGCCTTAGAACTCGTTCTGAATAACTCGGCTTGTTTCATTAACTCTAACTACAATCGCATTGCTAGCATATCAGCCATGACAGCCACCCTTTCTCTTCCATCTTTAAGTACGCGTCGAAAAATCGCCCGCTTGAACTGTTTCATAAGATATATTATAATTCCGCTCTTCACGACATTCATTCTTGCACCGCAGTACATACCCCACCGCATTGATAATCGCGATAAAGTAGGTGTTCCATTTTCAGAAAAAAAAAAAAAACGCCAGGCCTGCGCGGAAAGCGCAGCACAGTCACAGCGAAAGCTGGAAGAGCGGCATTTCTAGAGCCCGTTGCAAACTCTCTTGGGGCTACTCATACGAGTATACTAGCAAGGTATCCACTACGCTACAAATCGCAATATTTGTGAAGTTGGGAAGCACCTACAACGCCATTATTCATCATTGTGCGCAGAAGCGAGGTTCCAGCTACACATATGTAAAGCATTATGTGCACTTTGTTTACGTGACGACTGTTGACGATGAAGAATTGTGGCTCAGCCTTTTGTAATGGGTTGGAAGCTTTAAACAACTCACCAGTTACGTAATTCGCATTGTGTGACGCCCGGTCGCTATTTCACTTTCCCACCATGCAATATAACATACGTTGACGTCAGAAAGTGAGAATGAGAGAGGGGGGAAGAACTTTATCGACACCTTTAGGAAATGGATGATGGGCTTATGGGCTTCCTTGGCAACCAATGCAAGCGCACTTGCGAGGAACCCACTACGCCATACCTCACCGTAATTTCTGTGACATAGGGAAACAGCCACATTTTTCGTCATTCAACGCAGAGCCCTGGTACCCGCTAAAAACATGTAAGGCATTTTGCGCACTTTGTTGGTGTTGTGCCTGATGACGATGAAGAATTATTTCAGAGCCCCTTGTAATGGGTTGGAAGCATCCAACAGCCCACTCGTTGCGCAATTCGCATTGTGTGACGCCTGGTTACAGAATTCGCGTTGTGTGGGGCGTGGTTGTTATTTCACTCTTCTACCATACTAAACTACATATGTTAATGTGGTTCCTTCTGGACATGAAGCTTGTATAGCGTCTTCTTGCAAGGCAGTTCCAAGCACCGGCACGGCTCTGAGGTACAACACTGGGCTCCCACGCAGAGGGCCCAGGTTCGAACCCCGTTCCATCCTAGAATTTTTTTCTTATTTCGTTTTTTTTTCTTATTTCGAGCGATAGTGGTTACGGACACCGGCGGCGGCGGCGAACAACTACGGTGCCAAAAACGGCCGGTGAAATGATCTCATAACAGCTTTCGCTGTAAAATGAAAACTGTGGTATCGGACGTCGAACGCGACGCCCGGAGAACAAAGGGCACGGCGCCCGGAGCGCCGGCCGGGAGGAAGAACAGCAGCAGCCGGTAGCCAAGCAGAAACTCGTTTATTTCATACAGTGCAGCGCATATATGTACAAGGTGGCGCACCCTAAGGGCAAAAATACTTTTTATGAAACCGAAACTGGAACTCACATACCACATCATCCCCCCCTAGAATGAAAAGGACATGTGGGCTTTAACATCCTTATACAGTGATTAATGACAAATATACCGTATACAACCTTAAAAGTACACACCTTAACATCCCCCCCTCTTTTGGTGTAACGTTCAATTGGTGAAAAGGAACCGGCACGAGAAGGAAACAAAAGCAAAGTACACAGCGTACTCTAGCTGAAGACACTGATACAAATAAAATACAACAAAGAGTTCACAGCATACCAGTGTACCAAGCGGTAGAACTGATAACCATTATACAATAAAGAGATGCACAGCATATACACAAGAATGCAAAAGTATGGCACACTGGGTTCAACAAGTAAGTGAAAAAAGAGAATTTAGGACACAAAGTCCTTAAACCTGGACGGTTTCTTACGCAACCGTTTCGAACTCCGAGGCGCATTTCGTTCTGAAGTGCTCCCTTGCGGAGCAGTAAGTTCTGTATCTTCAGATGAGCCTACTGGCTCAGTTACGCGCTGCTCAGGCACAGCTGAGAGCGTAGAGGAATAACTAGAGTCAGATGACTCGCTTAAGCGTCCTTCAGCGTTGGCTGAGGACGGAGAATGACAACGCGATGCATGGGAACCTGACGGCTCTGAGTCATGTCCATTATTGTTAAAATAATGAGTGGCATGAGGACTGGGCACGGCAGTCGAGCATTCGTAAAGTGCCTGTAAAGAGTCCTGCGACTCTGAAATGTGCTCGGGGCACGGAGAAACATTATGGGGGCTGGACACCACAGCCGAACGTTGGAAAGGTGTCTGTAAGGAGCCCGGTGGCTCCACTACGCACTCAGTAGAAGTATGGTGGCTGGGCACCACAGCCGGACTTTGAACCGGTGCCGCTAAGGAGCTCTGTGGCTCAACTGAAGGCATACGAGACGAAAGAGAAGCATTTTGGCTGGGCACCACAGCCGGACATTGAAATGGTGCCGCGAAGGAGCCCTGTGGCTCAAGTACACTGGCATTAGAAGAAAAGGAAGCATTGCCCTTGCAAGAAACGTCAGAACAAGTATGACAATATTGAGCATTCGCAAGACCGGCATGCATGTACCGTTGACTATAGAACACTTGAGTAGGTATGAAAAATGAATTCTGAGGGGCATTAGACAGGGGCAATTCACGTTCACGAGCAGTGCGAAAAAATTCATCGCGACACATGTTCACCTGGACAATAGGGGCACTGCCGTTCGATGAGCTCGCCCTTGCGATGACTGCAAGAGCCTCTTGTTGAGTCGGGGCATCAGTCCCTTGCCGAGGAAGCCGGCACGGGCGCCGGTGGAACCCGGATGCCACTGCTGGCACGCCCTGTCGACGACCATGCTGAAGAGATGTATGCTCTGCAGGACTGGAGTCTGGAGTGAAGGGGCGATGAGGCTCCAACGCTGCATTGACGGGAAGTGCCGATGGCGCGACGACGGAACAGGAGAGAGTCTCACCCTCGATGATAATCTTCAGGGCTCGGATGGCATCTAACCCCAGTAGTGAATTGCCTTTGTCCGTAACGTAAAAGGTAATGGAGGCGTCGTTGCCGCTGTAGGAAACTGAAGCTTTGAAGTATCCATAATTCACGATGGCTTGTTCCGAAGCTTGATGTTCGGGAAGCACCGCTTGTAATCTTGGACGTTAAGTAGCGACACAGCCGCTCCAGTGTCGATGAGCATGTTGAAAATGGATCCATTGATCCGTACGGGAAGATGAAGTCCGCTAGCGGTGACCGGTTCGTCCACTTGTAGGACAGTAACTGTATTGGTCACCGTTGATGTGCCCTGATGACCGGTCGGAGACTACGAAATAGAGCGGCAGACCCGCGCGAAATGTCCACGACGTCCGCATCGCGAACACGTCCGGCTCCTGGCTGGGCCAGAGCCGTATATTCCCTTTGGGAGAGTTCGGCGCTCTTTTGATCTCGCCGCCAGTCTGGCAACAGCGCGCTTCCGCGCCGCCGACGCCATTTCGTGCCGAGGTTTCTCGTGATGCTGTACCCGTGACGTCGCTGTCGGCATTTATGCTTCCTCTGTGACCGACCTGGTGTGTCTTTGCTGCTGATCGTGCACGTGTCGGCTGCGTGGAACATCGTGGACCTGCACGGACGTCGCAATGGGGGCTTGCAGCGCGGTCGCTGAAGAAAGGGTACGCCAGAGACGGAGCGTTGCGGGCGCACGCCAACGCGAGCTTACAGTGCCGCGGCACGAAATGGCGGACAGCGCCGCGCCGCCGCTAAATTTGGATGGTTGTTGGCTCCGCCCCTCCGCCGAACTCTCCGAAGGAATATACGGCTCTGGGCTGGGCAGGCGGCGGAGTTGGCCCAATGTCGCGTCGATCCGCAGCGGTAACAGGCACCCGCGCGACCCGGCGGCGCAGCTGGAGAGGAGTTGTCCGCAGCAGTGGTGGGCGAGGAGGTGCACGCAGATGATGATGATGATGATGAATTGTGGTCCTGCCCTTTGTAACGGGTAGGCAGCTGTCAAGTGCCTTAACCAAAAAAAAAAGAAGAAAGAAAAAAAAATTGTCATAGACACACACATAACGAAATGTCACGTTTGCAACAGCCAGCCAGTGTCTCCTTTCAGACCGGCTACATTGACATTGTCTGAACGTCTACATTGTCTGCGCGTCGGCATTGTCTGCGCGTTCTGCGCCACCACTCCACCAATCTCTGTTTTGTAACGTCGACGGCTCTGGCCACCGCTGTGTTCGCCGTATCTCCTCGGAATCCCAGTGCCAGCGGGAAAGTGGTGCCCTCTCCGTGACCCGGGCACAGGTCAGCGCAGCGGAGGACGAGGTGTTCTGTGGTCTCCTCCTCAACGCCGCATATTCGGCATATGGCCCGGGCCACGTCCACAGATGTGTCGAACCTGCGACGGTATGCCAATGTACGCAGAGCTCCTGCACGTGCCTCAAAAAGGAGTGCACTGCCACCGCTGTTATCATAAAGGGGCTCCGTGCCAATGGGCCAAATGGTGGCCGTCCTCCCCAAGCTTCGCCGCACGATGGCGCCCGCCGGCGCCATCTTGCGGCGAAGCTTGGGGAGGACGGCCACCATTTGGCCCGCCATTTTGAAGAATTCGGCGAGTTGCGCCGCCATCTTGAACTGTATGCGACGACACGGCGTCGACTTGAACTCCGGATAACTGTAGCAAGGCTCGCTCGACGCGCTCCTCCTCCTTGGCAATGTCGAGCGCCTTCTGCACGGTGAAGTCCTTGCCCAATTTGTAAAAAGTCCTTTTCAGCTGCGGCGACGCGATGCCAGAGACAATCTGGTCGTAAGCAAGGATGTCGCTCGCCGCGCCGAATTCACACAGCCTGGCTAGTCGGCGTACTTCGTGAATGAATTGGACCGCCGACTCGTCCGGTCCCTGGCATAGGGCTTTGAAGCGGGCGCGTAGACACGCCGCGTCCGGTTGAGGGTCGAAAAGTTGGCTGAGCAGCGCAAGGGCTGCGTCGTACACGTTCGGCGTCTCCTCCTGAGTTGGCCGGTCGGCTCCCGGCTGCTGCTCATCTTCGGCGGCACGCAGATAAGTGTTCAGTCCCTCGACGCCTAAGGCGTTCAAAAGCAGCGCCTTCTTGTGTTCCGGCGAGGCGTCCCTGGCCGCGGCGTCGATGTATACCTGCAACACAGGACGCCACTGTCTCCATGGAATAGGTGGTACGCCGGGGCACTGGAGAAACGGAGGCGGAGGGATAGCGGCGTTCATGCTTGCCGAAGAGAGCGTCGAGCAGGAAGTTCAGGAGAGACGTCAAGCGTGAGTAGGCCTCGTGACTGACACCGGCACGAAAAGTCAGAAATGTGTAAGTCGAACGTGCGAAATACAGTAGTGGCGGGGTATCAGGCAAGGGTGCTGAGACGACAGCACAATAAAGAAGTCCGGATGCCCACCTTATCTCTTGATGCACGCGGATTCGTAGAACTCGTCGCCAAATGTGGTATCGGACGTCGAACGTGACGCCCGGAGAACAAAGGGCACGAGCCCGGAGCGCCGGCCGGGAGGAAGAACAGCAGCAGCCGATAGCCAAGCAGGAACTCGTTTATTTCATACAGTGCCGCTCATATATGTACAAGGTGGCGCCCCCTAAGGGCAAAAATACTTTTTATGAAACCGAAACTGGAACTCACATACCACAAAAACATTCTCCGAATCATTTTTACCACGCACCGCGATCGAGCGGGACCACCTTCCCGTTGAAATCGCATCAATAACTCACAATCAACGTTCTCGCGAAGCGCCAACCAACACCGTTTAAATAAACGTTTGTTTTACTTTATTGTGATTATTAGTCACTGTATTTATTTTGCTGTATGTATGTATGTATGTATGTATGTATGTATGTATGTATGTATGTATGTATGTATGTATGTATGTATGTATGTATGTATTTTGTTCCCACTCCCCTCTGTAATGCATTTGGCCTTGAGGGGTAAGATAGATGAATAAATATATAAATAATAAATCCTTCAACAGCAACGCCAATTTCCGTTTGATGTGGATCTCCGAAAGCGCCACGTACACTACGTAAACCACGCAAACATGGTAACGCTAAATCTGTAAAATGGCATACCTACAATAAACGCAACGGGCCGTTCAGCGTACTGCGCATGCGGATTTCGATCCCTCTATTCCTCTAAGCACGATATTCATCTGAGCGCGCTAAAATATACCTGTCTAATGACATAGAAGAAACAGCAAACTCACAAAGGCGCGTCGGTCTATTGATTTTTTTCTGTGACCCTATTTATCGTTGCGCTATGCTCCAAGCTATTTTGTGAGACAGAACCGCGAGATCAAAATGGCGCTTTAATCCGAACACTCGGTGGTTGTTCCACTCACTCTTCGGTTGCAGTGTCAGGAGCGGGGCACGACGTCGCTTTCTGCTGACCGTATCGTTGTCTTGCCTCCGTCAGACCAGGCGCGCCGGTTAGCTCAACTTGGCGGACAGCTGGCCCTCTCTCAAGCTGAAGCTTCGCCAGGCTGGAACGCCGTTCGCCCAGCCTGGAATGCCTGTCCTCACGGGCCTGGAACGAGCGCGCCCCTCACGCGCACCATGACGATGATGATTATGTGCCTCTACACATGAGCTCATACCCACACTGGGGGATTGGCCAAGAATTGTTGATATGAATTTTTAAAGTTACACCTAATGATTACACACAAAAGGCAAGCAAGCATAAAAAAGAACGAGTGCAATAATTATTTGTACGTTCAGCCTAGACTTCTCATCCTACCTACTACCTAGAAATTAGAATAATGAAATTAATGTGTTACCGAACGTTACTTTTGTTTGTTTGTTTTTCCTTCAACACTATGTCACATACCCTTTTTGGGGGATAGGGCATGAAATCGTAGTTTAAAATTTGGAAGTTAATGTGAACAATGTTGAAGCATAAAAAAAATTAGTACCACATTAGGCATTTCTTCTTCTTTTTGTGTTCATAATTATTTTAGAAATGGTTCCTTTGTCATCTCAGCACTAAAAATGTGCACACCGTTGGAAGGGGCCGCTGCACAACCAGGATTTTATCTGGAACATATCGTCATTAATGTCGTACATCGTCCATGTTGTCGGACACCCGTCCATTATTTCGGTAACTTAGTAACGCGCTCGCCTTCATTTCGGAACTTTAAGGGGTAGCACGCTTACAGAAAGACAGACACAGAACTCATTAGGGTCCTGTGAAAGCCCCCCTTTTAGAGCAACGACGCGGGCCGCTCCTTTAGTTGACATTATTGTGTGACTTCCAGTTTTATTGGAACTTATCAATACTTTTTTATTCAATTGCCTAAAAGCCCTTCGTCTCGTTGGCGAAACTTTCCTGCGTCGGGGCCGGCTTTGCAAAGTCCGCCCCGACGTTTTTTTGTCGAGACGGCGGACTGCCGTCAGCCAGCCAGGCGTTGACAATAAGCGACCTTGTGTGGGGCTAATTGCGACGGTGGCGAGGGCAGGGCCGCTCAAAGCTTGATTTCTGTTGGCCTTGAGACATAGATCTCGAAACATATTTGAGATGCAGTGTTGAGCAACGCGTCTTCGCTAGGAAAGGGAGGTGCAGCGTACATTATATAGTTGTCCGGCAAACTTGGGCTGCGTCCCCTTGCGGATTATCAAATAATAATCCGGCACTTGCTTATGAGATGCTACAGGTGCCACGGCGTAGCGTGGTCTCTCGTGTCTGGCGTGCGCCTATTCATACAGCGTGGCCTAGGCCCCAGCGTAGGTTACACGGCAACAACATGGCGGTAATGGTTTACAATGTCATTATTTTCAAAATGAACATCACAGTCTTTCCATTTGGCAGTAAGTTTTCTGTCTTTGCGATGAAAAACTTGCTCCCAAGAGAACAGACTTTTGGGCTAGTTCGTTTGTTACGTTCATTGAAGCCATAGCGCTGATAAGACAGGGGCCACAGAAAATAACGGGACGTACGCTACTCACAACTGAATCGTCCTTGGTACTCTTCGGTTGTCAGCAGCGAGCGTCCCGTCCTTTTTCTGTGGTCCGTCTCTTATCAGCGCTATTTCTTCAATGAAGCTTGCTACCGCGTTTTCAATTAGTTAGGTTCTGTTGGAAGTCCGAAGAAGTGGCGTGAAGCGGAGTAGTCGTTCTGGTAGCCGCTCTTATAGCCCCACAGAGAGCAAGTCGGTATACCGCACCGTAGACCAATCTGTTCCTCTTCGCTACTCTTCGCACATGACACACGTGTCTTCCCAAGACATTACACATGGTCAAAAACAGTCTCAAAAATGACGAGACACCGTAGCAGTCTTTGTAACGCACGTGCGCTTGCACCTCATCGGCGCCGATTGCAACAAGCGCCGGTCGCGGGAGAAAGACTAGGGTGCCTCGATGACCGCGCGCTCAGAGGGCGCGCGCATCGAGGCACCCTAAGAAAGACTAAGGTCCCTATATTTATAAAGGTAGCGACAACTACACGCGCGCCCTCTCGAGGGGTCCAAGGAGCAACGATAGCAGACGACGCGCCGCTCGCTCCCGTGCATATTGCGGGCGCCTGAAACCGAACTGGGTGCTCGCTTGAACCGCTAAATTATTAATATTTGTGGCTTAAGATGCTCATCAGTTATCAAACTACAGGGACAATAACTTTACCGAGCACGGAGCACGTTAAATATTGAAATAAAACGCGTGTGTTTCCGAAGCAGGTTCCGAGCGGGTTCCCCACAGCAGCAATCATGCAGGGCATTTATTTTTTTTTCTTTGCATATCTTGACATTCAGCGTAACTTGAAGAACAGGTGGTGTTTGGGTGAGTTAAAAGTGCTTGTTTTCTAGCTCGAATAAAATAGGCAGGTAGTCAGCGTACTGGTACTTTCGGAAACTTCATCGGGCACCTAGCGCTCTTGTATTGCGGAGCGCAAAATACGCGCTATTATTGGTTTGACTGTGTCAGTGTTCGGAAGTCTTCCCACGGTTACACGGTATTTTTAACTAAGCTTATTTTATTTATACTCTAAGAGGTTTACTTAGGAGGGGATATTCCTCATGCATTCCTCTCTTAGGAGAAGGGCTGATATTCCTCAAATTCAGTTGCACTGCATTTTAGGAATATCAGCAACTTGAGTACCTTTCAAGATCTAGGAAATGTAGCATGCCCACTAGTGCCTCGCCCATTTTAATGTTTAACTGTTTTTAACAATGTGCACTTATCCAAAGCCGTCCCCCTTTTACTACCCCCGCTGCCTCCGTGTCCCGCAGATATAAAGGTACGTTGCAATGTTACCCAATGTAATTTCAAATAAATTTGGGGTATGTATACACGTACAGGCCCTAAAATATATGGCATATATGGCATATATGGTTTCAGTCTTTTCCTCCCAGCGTCTTGCAATATTATTTATTCGAACATGTGAATAGCATTCTGGTCCTCTAGGGAAAACGTCACGCGGAATGCTTCAACAAAGAAGTCTTAATCGATCTCGCACACAACAGTGCGGAAAAACACGGCAAGGTGTGGTAAAAAACTAATCCCAAATGCTCATTTCCCTGTGAGCTTGTAGTGTTGAAGCCACTTCGGTGAGAAAAACAAAGGCAGCTTTATTGGGTTCCGAGCAATTTATTGTTAGAGACACGGGGCGTGACTCTCCATTGGCTACTGCGCACAAATCTACGGCATAAAGAATGCTCATGCATATGCACGAACAAAAGCACGCCGGCCAGGCAAAAGGCTGCTTGAAGTTATAACCATTACAAAATACCTTACTTCGCATTTCCCGGTGTTTTCTGTGGGCGCAAATTTCTTGCGACTCATTTTGCTAGGCCTTCCTTCAGCTTATATTTTTGTCACCGCGAGGAACAAAAAAAAAAAGGAAAACTTTTTTCTGTCCTCCGCGCGGGGAGGCAACCGAAGGCATAGAGACCCGACATACTAGCACGTCACGCTCCAAACATTAAATTCAAACGCGGAATTCCTGCGTCCACTCAACTTCAGGTACATATACGCTTCTAGTTTGCAACAACAATGCGACAGAGGCGCGTGAAGTACTCTCTACTTGCTAAAATCGCCACACTCCACGCTAGAAAACACAGTGATCCGTACCTATCGCCGGCACAGCGCTGCCGCCGCTGGACCCTTTGGGCGGGGCGCGAAGGCGAAAAGATCACGTGGCGCACACCGGCCTATCGCAGGGCGCGGCGGCAGACTTGACTACAGCGCCACTAGTTCTCGCGACCGCCACGTGGTCCGCCTCTCCGGCGGAGCTTTGAAACGAAGTTTATTCTAGTAACCTTGCTCGAAGCAGTAGGTGGCGGAGAAACAGCGTTGGTGCATACGGAAACTCCACTACTCTGACAACGAGCCATCACACACTAACGCGACGTGTATGGCAAAAATGGCGTCTAGGGCGCCTCCTCGACACCAGCGCGGCCAGCGTTAATTCGCTGGCATCGAAACGGCTCTAGTGCGTCGTCGCCGAACCGCTCCTTAACGGCGCTCGTTAGTGTCAAGACGCAGTACTTCACCGCTCTCAGACGGCTGCACAGCCCCGCCCCGCCATACAAGAGCGCCGTCGAGAGAGAATGTGTGAGGCAGTGTTGGCGGTAACGCGTTACAAGTAACGGCGTTACCGGTAACGTGTTACTTTTTTTCGGTAACTTAGTAATGTACTCGTTACTATTTAGGAACTGTAACGGGTAGCGTACTTACGTTAGCATTTTTTGGTAACGTGAGGTGTCACGTTATCGTTACTCTTTTTTTTTCAATTATCCCGGAAGTTTTAGACAAAATCTCATGGCGCAGCTATTGCAGAGTTCGCCTTGACGTTCTATTGTCGCAGCGGCGTACTCATGCCGGCCCGCCAGGGGTTAAGAATATACTATTGGGCGAGTTGGTAATTCATGATGAATGAAAATAGCGAGAAAAAACGTAGGACGAGACGAAGAAAGCTACAGCACATGTGCTGTAGCCTTCGCCTTGTCCTACGTTTTTTCGCGCTATTTTCATTCATCAGGCGTTAAGAGTACCATCCAATGAGTCCTTCGAGAGCCTATTTAGTGTAGGTGCGGACGTATTCATTAAGAATAGAGGCAATCTGTACGATGACAGCTTTGAAATGCAGCTATTGATTTATTTCTACGAGAAGGTGTAGTTATTAGAAAATTCTCCTTGCAATAATCTAACGATGGTTATCAACTTTCTTTTCAAAATTAAATTTGCTTCTTTCTATCGCCAACTGAGGTTACAGGCTTCTATAGTTACCCAATTTTTCAGCGAACGAGGCTGACCTTGAACACCTTCACATAAACGCTCGCTATTTTTGAGGCAAGTATACAGATTTTTAAAGGGGCCCCGCCACGGTGATCTAGTGGTTATGGCGCTCGACTGCTGACCCGAAGGTCGCGGGATCGAATCCCGGCCGCGGCGGCTGCATTTTCGGTGGAGGCGAAAATGTTTGAGGCCCGTGTACATAGACTTAGGTGCACGTTAAAGAACCCCAGGTGGTCGAAATTTCCGGAGTCCTCCACTACGGCGTCTCTCATAATCATATCTTGGTTTTGGGACGTTAAACCCCAGATATTATTATTATTAGATTTTTAAAGGGGAAAAATGCATATGTGTGCAAATATTTTTTCCTCAAAACTGAGCCGTTTAAGCATTTCTTTATGACTATTTGATCATCTGTCTTGTTAGTAGAAGCGCACCGTCAGAATTACTGTATATTTGTTGAGAGTGGTGGTGTTTCCTTTAAGGAGGGCGTTGATGATAAAATCTAATTTTGTGTTTGACGTCACACTGAGAAAATGAATTTACCATGTGCCACAGAGTTAGTAGTCATCACATGTAACTGTACAGGTGACTTTAGGTCACTCCCCTATTGCCAAGCACTGGCGCTGCCGGGAGGGGGGGCAGGAGTTGGGGGTTCAACCCTGCTCCCCCCCCCCCCGAAATCTTTCAATTTTCTGCGTGTATATGTACAGGCACACATACACACGAACACACAACCCTACATAAACTATGGCTAAACGCCCCCCGCTCCACCCCCGAAAAAAATTTCTGGCTACGCTACTGTTGCCATGTTACGACACATTTGTGCAACCTATTCTCGTTAAATCGGTACTTCGCGCAAACATTGTCGTTTGGATGGAAGTTTTGTGTGAATTATAAATATCAGCTTTGTAAAACGGTTATTTGCGGTTTCTACTGTGGAAATGCGGGGAATAAAATTTCTGACCATAGAGTAATGGCAGAAGTAATTCTTACATTAAATTTTAGGGTAACTGTAACGGTAACGCGTTACCTTTTTTAAGAGGTAACGTAGGGCGGTAACGCGTTCCTTTTTTGTTAGCGTAACAAGTAACGTATTTGGTTACTTTTTTTCGGTAACGCGTACAACTCTGGTGAAAGGTATAAGGAGCGTTTGTCGAGCCTCTTGCATGTGCCTCGGTAGCGTAGGGGCTAAGCGCCGGGCGCTTACCGTCTCGGACCGGGGGGGCGTGGGTTCGATTCCCTGCGACAGAACTTTTTCTTCTAGTTTTTTCTTTGTCGTCCGCTAGTGCGTGCTGTATTCGTGCATGCTCCCACGAAGGCGCACGGCCGCGAAGAATCAGCTGCGATAGAAGGTCAACGACAATTCCCTCTTAATTTGATAGCACTGAAGTATGTATATGCAGATGATACGATTAGTTGTGGCGCCATCTAGAAGCAACGTTAAACTCAAGAATGTGCATTTTACCAACGTCATATCCGTTACAGAAATGCGTCAGTGAAGTCTTGGCGGATCTCGGCATAAAACACTTTCTTGGTAAAAACATCACTGAGAATCGCGTCCATACAGTTTCTCCACGTGAGCCTTATGGTCGACGGCTTTCGTCAAGCTGTCAGCGGCCCTCCCCATGGAGGAAGAAAAGAATAGGAGGGAGCGTCACGTGACAATGTTGAAGCCCAGCCATAACAAAACGAAACAGGATCACGCTGGGAATTGTTACCAGAGCATGGAGTACGAGGGGGAAGCGGCGTCGGAAGAGGCTGGCTTGCGCACGCTAGGCGCGCGCGGTCGTCAATTTTTCGTTATTCTCATCAGCCGACGACAAAAAGAGAATGAAACGGGAGCATTATGGGAATTGTCACATGACCGCAATGAGGCAGACTTTCGAAAAAAAAAAAAAAAGGTAGCCGCTTGAGAGGAGGTAGTATAGTTTACGCTAGGCCAGGAGGTGGAAACTAACTGTACCTCCCACGGGACGCACAGACGCAGGCTGTTCTGCTATCGTAGCCCCGCTTCCAAGACTGGCGGCTGTCGGGTATCCAACTAGAAGTAATTCACAAACAAAACGTTCCTTTCATTACGTCACTGGTGAAGTCATCAGAAAGGGGAAAGGACGCGAAGCCGAGAGGAGTAGCGTTGGTGTGGAAGCCCTCATTTCCCACTTCGCACGCAAGCGGGACGTGTTCGTGCTCTCTTGCAGGCGTACTTGCAGGTCCGCTGGCCACTCGTTAACCACATTTCGTTAACCAGATTGCCCATTAAAGGAGGCGTCACAGCGCCAGTCCTCAGGACCTGAATAAAGGTCTGTCTGTCTGTCTGTCTGTCTGTCTGTCTGTCTGTCTGTCTGTCTGTCTGTCTGTCTGTCTGTCTGTCTTCACTTTTGTTCGTGTGTTGTCAAGTGGACAAAATAAAGCTTACCGATTTCTCAGTAAGACAAAACTCGATCAACACAAGTAAATTTTGAGCGTTTTCCTTATTTTGCTTTTATTCCCACTTTTCGTACTAAAGTACACAGTCATACAAGTAGTGTGAAAGTGACAAAGTGCATTAGCAGTTTTAATTCGCAATTGAAATACGTACATAATGGGCATAATGCCCAATTATTAACAATTACGAGCTGGCCACTCCGTACTTGACTCAATCACTGTCTGTTGTGACGGCGCACATGTCTTGTATTACAGAAAATGAAATCGAAACAAGACAAAACTTCAGGGAAAAGGGGGCTTGAAGTGATGAGAAATCGTTGAACAGAGAATGTCGCTGGAGATGATGTTTCGACAACTTGATTTGCCTTCGTGAAACAGCAGGATTGCCTTGACGAATAAAAGTTCACTTGTCTGAACTTTGGCCCCAGCGATTTCGCAACACGTTGAGTACATTACATGTATTTCAGTGATAGTATTGGAAGCAAAGACCCACGAAGTTTCAAACTCGCTACACGCATTTCTATGAACAGGAACGAACCTATATTGCTTCACAATCATTTCAACTATATACCAAAAGTAAAACATTAACAAATTATGTAGCCGAACCGACACACACTCAAATCTTTCATTACAAGTATTTCGCTGGCAACAGTCGCCTGAGATCGTAACTGCGTCTACGAGCAGTTACGTTCTTTGCCTTTCGCTTCGTGTTAGCCTGTGACGGCTCGTTGTCGGAGTATTGCAGCTTCCACATGCACCAATGGTGTTTGTCCGCCGCCAACTGCTTCGAGTGCGATAACACCAACTAATAAAACTGCTGCAGTAAGCGCTGCAGAAAGGCAACGATCGCGACGCTCGAATGTCGTGCCTTGCATGGTGGAGCGAGACAGAGGCCAGTGGGACGTGGAACACCTGCGCGCGTTCGCGCCTCAAGCTACGAACGGGAGGCTCAAGCCTCCCGTATTGCTGAAGAACGGTAGTAGTGTATGCTTGAGCACAGGCGGAGGTTGCCTTATCACTCGGGAGCGCACACCATGCCGTTTCTTTCCTTAATTGGCGATGCCTTGAAGAAATGCATATCGAGTACCACTGTTTATTATGTGCTTGTTGATGCCATCTTTGCGCGGGATTCACGATACGCTGTGTCCAGGCATATGTAAACAACTTCACCTGCCTCAATGGTTAAATCATCATCACGGGCGCGGGTCGCTGCAGATGGAGACGTGCCACTATATATAGGCGTCAAACGTAGGTGCATCCACGTCAAACGGTGCTTTAACAGCCAACACCAAAAGACGTTATACAAGCTCTCATATATCGCCACACAGTAGGCATTACATCTGTGAAGATATGTTTCACAGTCGTGTTATACCGATTCCTATGACGGAGGGATCAGCCATGCTTTCTTTTCCTTCCATGCAGTGCCCTCCTCGCCGTCGAAGTTTGCCCCGCGTGGGGTCGCTTATACATAGTTTTCACGGACGTCACGAGACGTCCACCACAGCCACTTCCGCTTTGCTCAGCCGCCATGTTCGGGAACCTTTCGTGACGCGGGTAACCCGGCTACTGTGTTGCGGCAGCTGGCGCGCGCATTTTCCAGTGTTATACTTAGCGCCACAGCCATGACGATTTGTGCGATGTTCGGCTGTCGTAGCAGAAGCAAGACTTCTGCGAAACCGACCCACAGACACCGGCATGCCGAAGGTTATCACCAAGCAGTGCGATAGAACGCGGGCTCTCTCAGAAAGGCGCCGGAGCGTTTGGCTGGCCCGCATAAATCGGAAAGACTTGAAGAACTTGGACAACATTCGCATCTGTGGTCGCCACTTTATTACAGGTAAGATCTTTAATTTCAGTACTTTAAACGGACTTCTTTTTCTTTTCAATTACTTTGATAAAGCTATCGCTACTTACGGCTGCGAGTCGCGCGCCCCCGATTTCTCAAGCTCCTAAGATCATGGGGCAGTTTACTTCTTTCCGTACGCGCAATGCCACTTGATAAGCTACTAGCCCGTTCGCGAATTTGCAGGCAAACCATCTCAACTGATGGATGAAACGAATCCGGACTGGGCGCCCACACTTCACCTAGGATACCTAAGCGAATCATGTGTGGCTTCAACATTGTCTGCGCGGTACACCCGACGCAAGGAACCTGCCACGAAGAAAGCGGCAGCCACTGCAGTGAGTGTCACATCCTGTGATGTATCTGGGGACGGAGAGCCTTCAAGAGACTGCGACATGTGCTCAGAGCCAGAGAGACATTCGTCGCCTGAAGTCGCTTCCTTTGAATCAGTTTCAAGAACAGGTGAGTTGAGGAATTTTTGTTTTGGTTACTTTGGCTTGGAGAACGGAACAATCATTTTTATTAGTTACATAATTGACTTGGAGCATATTGGCAACCTCATGTTCTTCCTTTTTTAAGTTTTTGCAGAAGCAGTCGTGCAGACAGATTTATGCATGGACCACATGAAGATCGTGAGCCCTGAAAACTCTGTTGTGTCAGAAGCTGAAACACAAACCGACACATCGATGCAGTTCCTTGACGTGCTTCACCAAGACAGCCAAAGACTTGCCTCTGAGCTGCAGGCTGTAAAAAACAAGAACCTGGAGCTTGGAGAAGACGCACTCCGAGCCGACGAGGGAAAAGTCAGCTTTTATACTGGACTGCCTAATTTTTTGGTCCTGAATGCTGTGTATGAGCTGGTTGAGCCTGCTGTGAGGCACACTTCACAGAATGGCCTAGAAAAATTTGAAGAGTTTTTGGTCTTTCTGATGAAGTTAAATTTTAACTTTCCTCTGCAAGACCTTGCATACAGGTTTCATGTGTCGTGCTCAACTGTAAGCAGGATTTTTGACAAGTGGTTGCATGCTGCTTATTTGACGATGAAGCCTCTGATTGTGTGGCCTTCACGTAATGAGATCAGGCAAACAATGCCCCAAGCTTTCTTCGACTCTTTTGGAGACAAGGTGGCAGTTGTTATTGACTGCTTTGAGGTAAAGCGCGAAAGACCGTCATCCATGCTGCCTAGAAGCGAGACCTGGTCTCAATATAAAGGCAGCAATACAGCTAAATATCTCATAGGTGTCTGTCCTCAAGGTGTAGTCTCATTTGTGTCTGAGGGATGGGGTGGGAGAACAAGTGACAAACATCTTACTGAACATTGTGGTATTCTTGATCATCTAACTCAGGGAGACGTGGTTCTGGCTGACAGAGGATTTGATATAGCCGACACACTGGGACTTTATTGTGCAAGGCTGCACATACCAGCGTTCACGAAGGGAAAGAAGAAACTGACAGCACTTGAAGTGGAGACCACAAGAAGACTAGCAAACGTGCGCATACATGTTGAAAGAGTGATTGGTCTTGTACGTAACAAGTACACTGTATTGAAATCTGTGATCCCGATCGACTTTGTTGTGAAGAAACACGATCAAGTCACACCGCTAGACAAGATTGTAGCTGTATGCTGCGCACTTGCCAGTCTGTGTCCTTCAGTGGTTCCTGAAAATCAAGGAACATCAGCTTCATAAGAACAATTTTGCTAAAACCTCATTCTGAGAGATGCATAGATATTTCATTCCATAGTTAGGGTTCGTATACTTAAAAGAAAGCATGTTTTCATCATCGATTTTCTCTTATGTTTACAGCAGGCCTCCTAGTGATCTCCGACCTTTCCTGCCCCACGCAGATTCTATTTCATTGCACACTTCGATGTTGCCTGAGCAACTATATTTGAATTAGGTGTGTGTATGCATGCATGCATGTATGTATGTATGTATGTATGTATGTATGTATGTATGTATGTATGTATGTATGTATGTATGTATGTATGTATGTATGTATGTATGTATGTATGTATGTATGTATGTATGTATGTATGTATGTATGTATAATTTAGCACTTGTTTAAGCAGCAGTACTGCAATTTTCATAATAGTGCATGCTCATATTTACTTTTGCTTGTCGCCACTGCTCTGTTATCTTTTTCTGGCTGCATTACTTTTTTCCTAGCAAGCATACCTTTCAGTTCTCGCCATTTGGCAGTTTATACCATGTTTCTATCCCTTTTGTTTTACAAATTATATGTGTTTACATGTTCGTTTGCTCACATACAAGGTGAGTTCACGGGGCACTCGCAGTAATGTTAATTGTGTTCTTGGTGTTTTAGGCACTTTATGTGAATTCTTTCTCTTATGTTGACTTAAATTGCAGTGGTTACAGGATGTGCGTCTTGACACGAATTTCAGATACTTGTTCATTTTTCACGTGTTTTCCTCCTTGCTTCATATGCACTGCACTTGGGTTCTTAAAAGATATTTTTAAATAAAATTAAAATGTTGCCATAATGTACTGTGGCAACATGTGCCTCATTAGAGTAACAGTTTGAACTCCATCGTGCCCAAAACAGTTGAGGACTCTGTGATGAGCAGTGGCATTAGTTAACACTGAAAAAAAGGACATCACAACACACCTACATGCAGGCAGTGCACACAGAGCACTCTTTTATTGGCTCTAGTATAAGAATGAGTGAAAGCAGCTTGCTTCACCAAGAAGGTGCCACCTTTTTATCAGGGGGTCCTCAAATTTTACTGCATGCACGAATGACATGTTGAAAATGCTAATACAAATGTATTCTCAGCTGTACTTGCAAGCAGCGCCAGGTAGTGCATGCACACATGAAAAGGCACTGAAATTCAGTTTTTGCAGTTGCAGACTTAAGTAGACGCAAGTGGTTGCATACAAACTAGACTCAAGGACAAAAGAATGCACTGCAAGACACACACATGCGTGTATGCATCTTTTTCGTGCTTTATTTTGTCGTTGCGTCAAGTTCACCCTGCAACCAGTCTCATCTAATGTTCTACCGACAAGCAAACTTTGCAGATTCTTTGCAAGTCTCTTTGCAGATTTGAGACACAGATGCATGTCCACCAACCACTGTAATGAAAGCCATCTCGTTTCGAAATAAAAAGAGTTACTAAATATCTCTCTGCAGGCCACCTAATCATAAGGTGCTTTAACTGTGAGCTATGGCTGTTTGCAGTCTTCACAGAACCATTGTTTTTGCCGAGGAGCACGCTTAATACCAAGGCAAGTATAATGGAACCATTTGTACACTCACTGATTTCCATCACATGCTAGCATTTTGCCAACTTCCGGGCCTTGACAATAGCAGAATACGTTTGCATTTGTGTTATTATTACTACACAGAACGGCGCTCTTTCTTGAGAAGTACTTTGCAAAGAGTTCAGGCATTATTGCACGCACAAAGAAACTTCTAGCACGTGATAGCAAAGTGTCTATAAAAGCGTCATCTCTTTGCACTCTTTCAATGTGAGTTGATGATGGAGTCCACACAATAAAGTCACAGTAAGACACATTGCAGATGGCCATCTGGGTTTGCACCTGAAAAAAGTATTGGTGAGATCGCTTCAGGTGCAGACCTCCATCGTCACCATTGTCTAGGCAGAACTTTTGGCTGAGGGCGACCTTCGCTATTCCAGTTTGTGCGAGTGAATATGGGCATTTCGCTTCTGCAACGCCTTTGCCACAGCACTTACAACTCACAGATGCGTCCGGTGTAGCTTCAAGGTACGGGTACGCGGTGCTCAAAAAGACGCCTGTTCTGGAATGTGTGAAGTCCTGATGATTTTTCCGCATTTCTTGCACGTATTCTGCAATCGCATCAGACTCGTGTGCCTGTCCCCATGCTGTAGCAGCCGTTGAAAACGTGTGCTCCTCTGGATAACTCATCTTTTTCACAAGACTAACAGAAGGATTAGCTATGTTCGTAGAGCAAACATTTTTCATTTCAGAAGCAGTTACTCGGGCCGCGCGGTAGGCATACGAGTCTGCACAGCTTGATTGCTGCCTGGTCATTTCCTCGACATGTTGAACCATCTCTGATGTTACAGAAAGGTCTCCAACAAAATTCTCAGCGCGTTGAATTAGCTCCTGAAGGTTCTCAGACTGTGCTTCAGGGCATGTCAAACTGCGAAGTAGTAGTGGCATCTTGCGGCAGGGTGATTTAAACATGTTCTGGTATTTAGGATGTACCATTAAAACTGCTGAGCGCGTTCCAGAATTTGCAAGCTTGGAGTAAAATGAATCCAGGTCTGCTGCTGTAGTGACATGTGGCTGTGTTGCTGGCAAATGTGCAGATGATGGTAGCATGCTTGCCAGGTGTACACTGTCCATCCGTTTCTTTTTCGCTTGAGCAGATGAAAAGTCTATGTCGCGCAGCCTTTTAAATGCTACATTGGAACTGTTAGCAGGCAGCCAAGAATTTTCTTTTTCCGTGCACGTTTTTGCATCGCGCACTCTCACTGCTGTCTCCACTGCGAAGAGTGTCGCACCAACGTGCGAACATGCTTCCCCAGCTCCCGCCATGCAGGTGCAGTGAGCTGTCACGATGCTTCCGTCAGCATCTGCAAGGACCCATGCTTTCAAGGCTGGCTCCCGCAGACGCTGGGAGTGGTTTACCTAGAAATGAATCACATAATTAGGAATCTGTGCCCCTGCGCCCTGGCTACGGGCCTGAAGCACGCGTAAACTCGCAAGAAGCGGCCTGGGCTGCTGTTTACACACTCACCTCGGCCAACACGACGACACGTTGTGACGGCAACTTCTTCGCTGCAATGTTCTTCACGAACCCACTCGTGAAATAATTGTGCGCATCTAAGGACTTATAAGACGTCATTTGCTGCAAGGAAATGTAGCTGGTTGACAGTACCAGGTAATTTATAATATCCACGTGCGTCGTTGGTTGGCAGTACCTCGGCATCCGTGGTCGCGTCTCTTCCTATGCGCAGCTTATACGGGTCCACACCGCTGCACATGGCAATTTTCGCTTCATAACGCACTCTGGTGGGTACTACGAGCTCGTCGAAGTAGCCGGTACAAAATTCCATTTCGTGCACAAGTGTCGCCTGCGAAAACGCCGCCGGGACGTGCGCTGACGCAACCGCACGCTGGCTTTGCGGCTACGGCGTGTGCTCGTAGGTTCCCGGTGATGGCGGCGACTGCGCAACAAAAGTCCCGCACGCCGGATATGACGTCACGTGAAAACTATGTATAGTCAACGCCTTTGTGGCCGACGGCAGTCCGCCGTTGCGACACAAGAACGATGGGGCAGGCTCTGCGAACGTTTCGCCTACGAGACGAGAGAATTTTATGTTGAATTCCAATGGCAGAGTCGGAGCAGCCGATGGACGCAGCGAGCGAGCACTCGACTCTGCAACGCCTCCAAATCCGCGATTGGAAAACAATCCGCGCCGCCGGAGCAAGCATAGGAGCAAGAAGGAAGCGGAAGTGCTTCAGTTGCCCAGAATATCTTGCGTGTAGTTATTCTCTTCTGCTAATTCCACTGTCTAATTCCCGCTCGTACGCGGCAGTTTCAGCGTCGCTGTCACTATCCGATGAATCGCTCGTGCAGGAACGGGAGTTTTCTGACCCGGAGCTGTCGCTATCGATCAGCGGAAGCAATGCCACACGATTTGCCCAGACGCCGTCCGCCATTACTGTCGAAACACGCGATAGCGGCAGCGCTCCAAAGCAGGCAAACGTGTTAAAGGAAGTACGTCACGCCGAGTTCCGGTTGACTCCGCCGCATTTGGCGGAGCAACTTTTCCTGCTCCTCGGAGTGACTCCCGCTCTGAATCCACTCCGACTCTCCCATTGGAACGTTTGACTCCCGCCCTCGCTCTGCCATTGGAACACACTTGCTCCAAAGGGAGCAGAAAAGCTTGCTCTGACTCTGCCATTGGAATTCAACATTAGGCAATTGGAATAAAAACTACTCGTAAGTTCCAATGAAACTGGAAATTAGCGAAAATTTTAACGTAAGCGTATTACCCCTTACAGTTCCGATATGACAGCGAGCACGTTATTATGTTACCAAATAATGTGGCGCGTAACCGCTAACACTGATTAGGTACGGCGTTAATGATGCTATGTTCTAGATAAAATTATGGTTGCGCAACAATTACTTTCTACGGTGTGCACGTTTTTAGTGCGGAGATGAGCAGGGAATATTTTCGGAAATAATTATGCACACAAAAGAAGACGAAATGCCTGTTGTGGCGGGGCGCGTGAGACTACGCGAGGACGCGTTGTTCCAGAACACGGGGGACGCCCGGCTGCCGGACGCGTCGTCTAGGCTTGCGCGATCGGAACAGCTGTCCGCCAAGCAGCGCGTCGTCGGCGGCCTGGTCGACGATTCAAGTACCTCCCGCATCAAGTCCATCTGGCAGGGCTACCCGCTCGAAGGACGCCAGGCGCGGCACGGCCAAGCATCGTAAGCGTGAGCGGGATAGCCACCGAGTGTTTCGCGTAATGCCATTTTGATCTGGTCGTTTTATCATCGTTAAATAGCTTGCAGCATAGAGCAATGAGATGTATAAGGTCGTAGAAAAAAATAAGAAAGACAGATGCGCCATTTGTGTTTGCTGTTTCTAAAGAGTGATTGTTTTTTCGCGTACTAATTCAGGTTTTCACGATAAACTGAGTCCGGTGAAATCATTCCGGGCACCACTAAAATAAGTCCCACCGCCTCCCGAATTCGTCTAGCGGCCCGCCATTCAAATCGATACCACTGCCTTCAGTTTACTTGCAGCTGAAACGAATGTGTGTGTGTGTACGTGTGTGTGTGCGGTGTGTGCGTGCGTGCGTGCGTGTGTGTGTGCGTGCGTGCGTGTTGCCATAACGTCATGAATATGAACTGCAACATTAGAGAGTGCTCGAATGTTTATCACAGGCTCGCTTAACCATGTCATTCCTTCCACTGAGTTGAAACACGAAACACGGAGACAAGGGAATGACTAGCAGTGCCGACTACCGACTATTCGTTAACTGTACTAGGCACAAAGCGAACTAAACTTGCAAACGTGCTCATCAGACTGTACGCGAGACGCATGCCATCACGATATACAGGGTGTTTCAAGAAATCTGTCCAGTATATTTTAAAAATCACAGAAAGGAGGTATCTGCGTGCTACCTGCGGCGTTACCTTTACTGTGGCAGAGGGCATTTTGAGATGCGTACAAACAATAATTACGGCAATAATTATAGAAATTAGGAAAATTAACATTTAACCAGTGGAACTAAGTGGTCAAGTCAAATGGGCGAATGGAAGCCCTTCCTGAGAATAGCCCATGGCCGCTTTGAAATTTCTGAAAGGCGGCCACTGGTAATCACAGCGGAGTGATGAAATCTGGCTCATTTGCTGGCGATACCGAAACCTACGCACCAAAAAGCGCGTCTGCCATTCACTGCCGAAACGCCCTCCGTGACGACACTGTTTCCCTCGCACGGGGAGGGGGGAGGATGATAAGCGAGCGCCGTAATCATCCGTTGATCTAGATACTTCGTTTCGTGGCAACGCTTATCCTCCTCCCTCCCCTCTCCCCTCCCCGTGCGAGGGAAACAGTGTCGTCACTGAGGGCGTTTCCGCAGTGAATGGCAGGCGCGCTTTTGGTGCGTAGGTTTCGGTATCGCCAGCAAAATGAGCCAGATTGCATTGCTCCGCGGTAATTACCAGTGGCCGCCTTTCAAAAATTTCAAGCGGCTATGGGCTATTCTCAGGAAGGGCTTCGATTCGCCCATTTGACTCGACCACTTAGTTCCACTGGTTAAAAAGTTAATTTTTTTAATTTCTATAATTACTGCCGTAATTAATGTTTGTACGCATCTCAAAATGCCCTCTCCCACAGTAAAGGTAACGCCGCAGGTAGCACGCAGATACCTCCTTTCTGTGATTTTTAAAAAAAATACTGGACACATTTCTGGAAACACCCTATGTCGACCAAGAAAGGCTATTTCCGAAGCACACAGCGTGAGCATTCATCACGGCCACGGCGGTCATATATTCGATGGAGGAGAGTGCTGGAGGCATGTGTTATAGTGAACTAGAATATACTATAGAGAGTCCTACGTGCGATGGACAACGAAAGATCAGAACATGCATGATAGATTAGTGCTTTAGCCGCCAAGAACTGAGCAAGAAGGGGCATTAATAAGACATTCGTATATGACTTAAACCATGAAAACAAGATGAATAACTCAGGTTTCAGGGATGAGTCCAATAATTGTGTATATCACCCATAAATTTAATATTTTTTATTATCAGAATAAGATCGATAACCTTGTCATTAATTCGCGAGAGACATAACAATCTGAAGCTGAGGAGGAAAGTGATCGGTAAAGGCAACCAAACATGAAATTTTTGTTATCGATGTTGAGGAAGTTACATTATATAGATTTCCAACCAAACTGATTCGCTGTTTTTAATATTTAACGTGAGGTCGTGTCCTTGTTTGAGCGGGATACCTGACAAGATACAGACAGCTGCTCCACCATGGCCCGAGAGAGAAAATGCAGCAGAAAACTCCAGTACTTTTAAAGTAATCAAATTGTAGCCGCCGACGAAGCGATTTGCGAGATTCGGGCAGCCGTGCTGTAGTGAACTACTGCGCTGAGTGACGCGCCGCGCGGCCGCTCACCGCACCTAGGAAAAAGCACAGTGGCGCTAGGAGAAACCCTAGAGGCGGTCCGTGGTTTTTCAGACCACAGAGAGAGGCGCCGCATCCTGCCGGTCGGTGCCACTAGAGTATATTCTTGTTCATTATACACGTGTGCTTTGCGATTCGAGTGCACGTTAAGGTCAGGTGGTGTCAGGCGGCGCCTCGTAATTATATCGTGGTTTTGGCACGTAAAAACCCAGCGATAATTTATTAGCGTGAGGAATGTGCCCCATGGCGCAAGTAGACTCTTCCCTTCCTATTCGAAATGCTTCGAAAAGTATCTTCACCATTTCGTCCCTGCTTTCGCCAACTATCTTAAAGGGGTCCTGAACCATTTTTCGTAGTAATCATCGAATGACCTAAGTATCGGTGATTATTGTCGTGCGGATCTATTGCCACAATTATATCTCGAACGGGTGGAATCGCAGGCATTTCTCGCACGCTTTAAGGGCTTTCTCTCTTCTTTCGTGCTGACGAGCGCGCTGCTAGCTGCACAAGGGGCGATAACCCGGGAGAAAGAAGTGACATCAGCGCGCGTGGGATGAAATGTCATCGTTTTCTCCCGTTGTGGTTCCTTTGCGAGAGTGCGCTCACTGTGTAAGGTTGGGGGACTATGGAGCGCGGCGGCGGGACCCTTTAGCATGAAGCGCATGTGATTCAAACGGTGCTCTTGATTTATGTCCACTGTTGGCCAATAGTAGGCAATCCATGTTTCGACGTCAAACAGTAGTCGCCAGCTAAAAGAGGGCGCCTCAGAGAATGGTAACTTCGCGATCCGCTTCTAAGCTCTCCTTGGCGTGCACGATTGCGATATTTTTCTGACCAGTTTATAGGAGCGCCTCCTTTCCGCGGCGTCTTTCTCACCAAGCCCGAGCGTGGTTTATGAACCCTTTAAAGGGGCCCCGCGTCAAAATTTTACCCGCTTAGCTTTGCATTTAAACACGTTATTCGTATTCTCCTGATATTATCGTACACATAATTTTAGAGATAAACAACAAGTATTAAACCTACAATTCCAAAGTGAGAGCCGACGACAGAAATTCGCTTACCGTTGCGCGTTCCGCTCAATACCACTGTGGTGGCACGCTGGTTCCACTCAAAACGCGACTTGCATCTCGCGGTACAGCGAAATCTTGCACCTTGATGCACTCCTACTAACGCCGCTGCTGGACTTTCTGACGCAGTAGGTATACACCGCGTGGGCGGAAAAAGCCGACAGTTCAAAACTTAAGGCTGAGAGTGCACTGAAATCGGGAGTTGTTCTAAGTGCGGAAAATATTCTCCATTTAGTAGATTCGAGAGACGCCTCAGATGCACCACCACATTCAAATCAATTTATCTTATGATCTCATTTCGACTGGATACGCAAAGTTTCTATGCGCGCTCAAATGATTGCGAGAAAACTGTTGCGAGGAAGATTCACTGCACGCATCGCCATCAGCAGCCACGGCGTTAAGCATTCAGTGTTGCCCTCGTGACGTGACTTATTTCCTTGCAGTGCCCACTATGGCGTCCATGGACGTGGTCTTTGAGGATATAGTGCACCCTTGGTACAAGCTTGGCGCCTCCTGTGTGCGGCTGGCGACGGCCCACATCGAAGGGAGTAAGGTCGCGACGTCTCACTGGCGCGTCGCACTGGTTATCCCAGGTGTCATCAGCGTCGCCATCTTGGAAGGAGTGCAGAGCAGCGATGGAAGGCCGGTGTGTACCTACACACCAATGCTCCGTTCTCTGTACTATCAACGCCCCATTCTCAGAGTGAGTGGAGTTCCGCCTATAAAGAAACAAATGCATTACATGCAGTAGATTAAAAGAATGCAGTAGCTGGTTGTATGAGAAGCTAATCAACAAATCATGACTGTGAAACAAAGAAAAAAAAACAACGTGATGAAAAATGACGCGCATAAAAAATGTATTGCAGAGGTAAAGCGGATGAGGCAAATGTTAAATACTGATATTCGTCTCTGACAGAGTGCAGAGTGGGAATTTTTCTATTATTCGCAAGGACCACCTCACAGGGCGGGCAGCAATTAAATATCACAATTTTGTTCTAAGAAACAACTTCAGTCTAAGATGGCTGGTTTTATCGGAAGACAAGAAGTAAGGCTGAAGTGGCAGGTAATTAATTTCCATTAAAGATAACTGAGGAGGGCAAGGTAGATTTAAATTTTCGGGTGATTTTACGGGAAATACTTGTCTGTCTAATGATAGATGCTTGCATTTACCGGCAAGTTCAGCTGAGCAAACTGCTTCGGAAATAAAATGATTGATTGTTCACTAGCTCTTTTTTCTTTTCAGCAAAGCTGTGTCAGGCACATCTAATCTGAAGCGTTTTAATCGAAGCAATAAAATAACGTGTGCAGGCAGGAAGCCAGATAATGGAGAAAATCAAGGATAACCACAAGAAAAAAAAATCCGGCAGAGAGAAGCCTTGAGCTAGCACGTAGTTGTGTGTTCGCTACGGCAAACAGATTCCACGGCGCACTTCGTTGTTGACTAGAGTGCAATGAACAGGTGTTGAATACGGCTATTTCTTTTTAATCTCTGGTAGGGCGAGAACCAATCACACTAATACCTCTGGCACAGATGTATTAATGCGTTAGCTTTTATCTCCATGGCAACGATGTGAGGCGTGATGGTCGCATCGTCAGAAGGTCGCCCTTACGATAAGCAAGCCTGTTGAAGCTTCTCGCTTAGACAATTCGACCATTTCCTTTGACGGCGAAGGGTGTACTGTCGTCTCCAGACAGCGTTGTTTATGAAATAGATTGCGAAGCTAGGACAATAGTGATATTTAGTGACATTAAAAGTCGTTTCTTGGAAGGATTCATTCATAATTTTGCATTTTTTCATACAAATTATGCACGTGAAGGCGCCTTCTTTCTACACTATGCCTCGCGGAAGAGCGCCATTCTGCCAAAGTGATGTATACCCGTGCCCGTCGCCATCTTTTTGTTGTGTAAATCCACGCATGTGATGAATGTGCCCTTGCCAAGAATATTTTTGTGTTTGGCGCCATGTTTATCTTTTAGCTGTCCTCTGAGATGCAATGTTGTCGCACTTACTACCATGTGCTTCCGTGCATTGCTTGGTACGTTCACTCTTCATAACAGCAAAACGCGTGGAAAACTAATGTTACAAGACTGTGACGAAATCTCGTCTGGTCGGGATGTAATGGCATTGTAGAAAGAAAAAGACAGGACGCCGACCAAGGAGGTGTAAAAAATATAATAAAAAAATTCGGCAGATCCCACGCACCGTGGGAGTCTTGTTTGGATAGTCAAAGATTCTAGATAGTGCCGTTTCATCCAGTTCTTTTCCCGGGCGATAACTGAAGCTTGGTCCCAGTCGAAGCCGTGGTGCGTTTTTTCTGCGTGCTCTGCGAGGGCACTGGAAATGACTTTTTATTGCGATAGCAATTATATGGACAGTCGATTGGAAAATGTCCGTCCCCGTCGCCGTCATGCGCCGTATATGTATAAGTATGTATATATATAAAAGCCCCAAGAGAAGTAATTCAGAAAAAATGCTTCCGAAGCGCGGAATCGAACCAGGGACCTCTTGCTCCGCAGCGAGTGGCGCTATCCACTACGCCACGAAACGCAGATCCTCCACGTAGCTAACGGCGAGCGTTATATACACACCCTTTACCGCTGGACGGACTCAGAGACGGCAGGCGATAATAAGCGTTTCTTCATTACCAGCGAGATGGCGCTAGAAGCCCGACGGGCGCATTTAAAAGTCGTCGGCGAGCTCGCTCGCTTCTTCTTATATTTGCGCATGGGAGAACCTTGCCCTTCCGGTGTCTGCTCGCGCGGTTTTCTCGTGGTGAGGGTAAGAGGAACGTTTCAGGCTTTCACCGTGATGTCCGCGCTCATGTTACGGCGCGTACGAATGTCACTCGAGCTCAGGGACGATGCTAAACGAACAAACAGAAGATGAGCGCGAACTATCAAGTGTCACAGCTCGACACTTGAAGCACGCTAGTTTCCTTCGCTGCTTCGGCCGCCTTTGCAACAGGGAGCGCTGTTCAAACTGAGAGTATCCATTGTGACAGCTTATTCGCGCTCGTTCGGTGTATATCTGTGCGTTCGTTTCGTGCGTGCTTCGCTTGTTAGTTCGCGCTCATCTTCTGTTTGTTCGTTTAGCGGCGTCCTTTGAGCTCGAGGGACGCGCTGGAAATTTCAAGCTGCCTCCACGCTCTTCGTGTTGCGGTCCCCTTTGTTGCTATCAGATTCACCGCTTAGCTGTTTTCAATGAAACGAAACGCCCAGCAGCTTAAACGAATTGCATTGCAGACGCGCGGGGGTAACAGCCGCACCGGATGTGATACCGACATACGGAGAGCCGCTGCAGTGCATTCCGCTGATAAGTCACCTTTCGTGGCGGCGCCACCGCGCCCTCGTCACCGTCGTGGCGTAGGGAGTGTTCGTGAAGTGAAGGTCGTCTATGCTCCCCCTGCCCGCCTGGTCAGCCAGCGTTTCCCAACTCTTACTAGCCACAGTAGTTGCTGCCGGGGACAGCTGTTTCTGCAGCGTAGCTGCGCGCCCATCACGGGCCGCTTCGCGCTGTCAGGCCCCCGCGTGTCGTCCGAACACCGGCCGAACAGCTTCAACGAAATGCTACTCGTGCTGAAGCAAGGCGGGCTCGCATACGTGCCCAGACGCAGGAACAACGTGCTGCTGCGCGTGCCTCTAACGCAGCAGCTCAACGCCGAAGGCGCCAAGACGCGGTCCTGGGAGAACACGAGGCTGAGGCGAGGCGACAGCGTCGACAAGACCCGGCAGTTCGAGAGCACGAAGCAGAGGCACATCGTGCCCGTCGTCAAGATGCCTCAGTGCGGGAACGCGAGGCCGAGGCGAGGAAACAACGCAGTTCGGACCCTGCAGTTCGAGCGCAGGAAGCGGCTGCGCATCGAGCTCGGCGTGACGATGCTGCAGTGCGAGAACATGAAACCGACTCAAGACGACAGCGGCGCTTGCCTCAAGTAACCGCGTCTTGCCCGCAGGCATCACATTTGACAGCAGCCACCGAACATTTCGAAAAACAGTTCTTCGATAACCCATTTGGATATGCATGTGATGTTTGTGATCGCCTTTGGTTTAAAGCTGACCTCTCGCCCATCCGCGTATGTCATGTGCCCCTGCTCGCTACCGAGTTTCCGAACGAAGACGTGCATTCCTTCATGCTGTGTTCAACATGCCGCGGGGCACTGCAAAGGAATGCAGTGCCAGCCCTCTCTCGGAGTAACGGTTGCGTTTACCCGGCCATTCCCGCTGAGTTGCCTCCACTGAACTTGGTGAGTGAGCGTTTGATCGCTCCCCGTCTACCATTCATGCAAATTCGTCGCCTTATGTACGGTGGAGGACAGTATGGCATCGTGGGCCCCGTCGTTAACGTTCCTGTCGAAGTTGATACAATGGTTAAATCGTTACCGCGAAACGTCCACGAAGACCATGCCATCAATGTTCACATTAAGCGAAAGCTTCTAAACAAGACATCATACCTCTCTGGTGTTGTGAAAAAATCTGAGTTGAAGCCATGGCTCGATGTGTTGTGTCGGAGTACATTGTACAAGTATTTTGGTATCATTCTGGACGCTTCTGCTTTAGATGCTCTTCCCGACGACGATGCATTGCAACTGCTTCAGGATTCCGTCGAAAGCTTGCCCCAGTGTCCCGACGTAGAAAATCCTGTTGATGCATGTGTGGCGCTTAATGCATTCGAACAGTCTGTGGTATGGGACGAAGAGCGCTACCTGGCCATAGCTCCTGGTGAACACAAATAGCCTCTCAGCATATTGTACGACGAAAGAGCGGAAGAACTGTCCTTCCCTCAAATATAACTTGGGGAGCCCCGGCGAGTTAAACCAGAAGCGCATCCCACACCCTTTACGTATGCTACCAATGAGATACGTCGCAAAGACCGTCGCGGTGTTTCGCCTCGCCACATCCTGTTCATGGCAATGAAGGTGCTCCGATTTAGAGTTAGTCGCAGCCTGGCCGTCACTTTTCGTGTCAACGACGACACCGAGAAAATCACGCGCCAAATGCTTGAACACGAACACTTCATTCAGGATTCTATTGACCAAGACATGGTATTTATGAAGGGCGTTCCCAACACTGTCCACTACTGGCAGCAGCGAAAGAAAGATGTTTTCGCTATGATACGCCAGCTTGGCAAGCCGACTGCATTTCTCACCCTGTCAGCCTCAGAGATGCACTGGCCGCGATTACTCACTCTGCTTGAGCGGTTGCGCCATCAAGATCCTGGCTTAAAAGTGCACGTGTCGGAAATGACATCAATCTACCGTGCCCAGCTCGTCCACAGTGACCCCGTAGTGTGCGCCATTTACTTTCACAGGCTCGTGTGCGTCATCCTAAACATCCTGTGTAGCCGCACTCACTCTCCTTTCAAGCCTTACCGCGTCGTGGACTACTTCAAGCGAATTGAGTTCCAGCACCGAGGCAGTCCACACGCTCACATCTTGCTTTGGCTGGAGAACGCACCTGACGAAACCGTCTTCCCTGACATGCCAGAAACGATGCGCCTCGCAACGGACCTCGTGTCACTCGATAGTCGATACCTCTTTGTTGCCGCGCCTTCGTACTCAAGTGCACCAACACACGCACACTTGTTACAAGCGCGGAAACGCTCGTTGGCCTGACCACGTATACATGTGCTCTACACATACAAAGCTGCCCCTAGCTTTGCATGTGTAGCTTTGTGACACACAACGTAGACAGCTCTTCGTACCAGCACGCGCTGCCCATGCATGGGAGGCGTTCTGATCAACGCCGTCGCTCCGCACGCGCCTTGTTGTGGTCATCCACTGCGGCCACGCCGCAAGAAACTTGCTCACTTAGCAAGTGCATGTTTGCTACAATTCATATTGCTCCTGAAGCTGCGAGCCTCACTTCGTATTGCATTACAGCTTCTTGCTATCGCATTCATTGCTTCGCCCTTGCGGCGAAACTGTGACTTTTTTTCTTTTTCACGTCATTCATGTGCTCCTTCAGACGTCGCTCAAAATTTCCGCTTTCCCCCACGTAGACATAATTGCAATCAGCGCAAGGAATCTTATGCACAACGCAAGGGAACTTTTCCTTTTTTAGTTCGTCCTTGACGCTGACAAGCTCGTGACGTATCTTGTGGCTCGGAATATGGGCGACTTGCACATTATATCCACGCAGGACGCGTGCCAACGCTTCGATGATGCCGGGAACGTACGGAATGGAGGCGCGACGCTGGCTGAGGGAATCACGTGGCTCAGTCGGGCGCAGGGCTCGCTTCTCAGACGAAGCAATAAAACTTCTGGGGTACTTGCACGCTCCGAGTTCGCGTCGGATGCACGCTAAGTCGGAGTCTAAGTCTTCTGGCTTGCTGCAAATTCTTTGGGCCCTTTTAATTAAAGAAAAAGCCACAGACCGTTTGTGGCTTACAGGATTGACGGACGCGAAATGAAGATATCGCCCACTATGTGTGTCCTTCCTGTGAACTTTGAACGACAGACGTCGGTCCCGCTGTACCAATACGTCAAGAAAAGGTAGACGTCCAGAGCTTTCCTCTTCCACGTGAATTTTATAGCTTCCTCGATGCTATTCAAATGGTCGGTGAATGCGGCCAGGGCGTTTCTCTTTATGATGCAAAAGCAATCATCAACGTAGCGGAAGAATACTTTCAGAGGAGGCTCGAAGGAAGCTAGAGCCCGGCTCTCCACTGATTCCATAGCCAGGTTTGCCGCAGTTACGGATATCGAAGCGCCCATAGGAGCTCCATGCAGTTGCTTGTAAATGACACCACGGAAAATAAAGTATGTATTCTTCAAACAGAAATCCAGTAGTCTTGCGAGATCCTGCACTTCAAACACGGTGCGCTCGCCCAGTTTCTCATCAGCCTGCAGGGCAGCTTTGCAGGCGCTCACAGCAAGTGCCACAGGAACACAGGTAAAAAGGGAAACGACGTCGAACGACACCATGATTTCATCTTCATCCACAGTGAGATGGCGCACCTTGTCAATGAAGTCCTGCGAGTTACGGATGAACGTGGGGCCACTTCCAACCAGTGGAGCACACACACGATGAAGGTAACTCGAAAGTTTGCAGAGAGGCGAACGCGTGAAATCCACGATGGGCCGCATTGGCGTGCCAGACTTATGAATTTTGGGCCGGGCTCTTTATGAAGCCGGGCTCTGGCTTCCTTCGAGCCTCCTCCGAAAGTATTCTTCCGCTACGTTGATGATTGCTTTTGCATCATAAAGAGAAACGCCCTGGCCGCATTCACCGACCATTTGAATAGCATCGAGGAAGCTATAAAATTCACCGTGGAAGAGGAGAGCTCTGGACGTCTACCTTTTCTAGACGTATTGGTACAGCAGGACCGACAACGTCTGTCGTTCAAAGTTCACAGGAAGGACACACATAGTGGGCGATATCTTCATTTCGCGTCCGTCAATCCTGTAAGCCACAAACGGTCTGTGGCTTTTTCTTTAATTAAAAGGGCTCAAAGAATTTGCAGCAAGCCAGAAGACTTAGACTCCGACTTAGCGTGCATCCGACGTGAACTCGGAGCGTGCAAGTACCCCAGAAGTTTTATTGCTTCGTCCGAGAAGCGAGCCCTGCGCCCGACTGAGCCACGTGATTCCCTCAGCCAGCGTCGCGCCTCCATTCCGTACGTTCCCGGCATCAGCGAAGCGTTGGCACGCGTCCTGCGTGGATATAATGTGCAAGTCGCCCATATTCCGAGCCACAAGCTACGTCACGAGCTTGTCAGCGTCAAGGACAAACTAAAAAAGGAAAAGTTCCCTGGCGTTGTGTATAAGATTCCTTGCGCTGATTGCAATTATGTCTACGTGGGGGAAAGCGGAAATTTTGAGCGACGTCTAAAGGAGCACATGAATGACGTGAAAAAGAAAAAAGTCATTTCCAGTGCCCTCGCTGAGCACGCAGAAAAAACGCACCACGGCCTCGACTGGGACCAAGCTTCAGTTATCGCCCGGGAAAAGAACTGGATGAAACGGCACTATCTAGAATCTTTGACTATCCAAACAACAGGGAACACGCTTAACCGTAACGACGGCAATCTACCTCTTGCGTATGCAAGATGCCTCGAAGCGATTATTTTAGCGGATTTAAGCTGGAAGCTTGGGCCTCCCAAGCTTAGTGAACAAGGCTTCCGTGTGGAAGACGAAACGTTATTTTATTATATTTTTGACACCTCCTTGGTCGGCGTCCTGTCTTTTTCTTTCTACAATTCGATATATTATATGGCAAACTTGACGGCAAGACCAGGGCATGTGTACCACCCTGCACTCTAACATAAATGCAGCAAATCGAATCAATTTTGCCTCCTATAATTTGGCCTCAAATGGCATTTCGATTGTTCTAGAATTGCAGGTGACGGTAGCCGTGGAACGGCACGACATCGTGCATGAAACCATCACGAATCTGCTGCAAGATCCTGCGATCGTTGACATGGGCGAGTATTCGGCTACCACAAACTCCTGTCATCATGTCGTGATGAAAATCCTGACCCTCTTGGGGATTCAAGTGCCCACAAGCTTGGTGACTCTGCAAAACCTTCTGAACGCGGCCTCCACGGAAGCCGCTGTTGCCGCCGCCTTCCTCACCGGCGCCGTAGGGGCAACGGCCGGGGCCAGCGTCTTCGGAAGTTGACTCCACTCCGAGGGGAACTGGCGCTTGATTTGTGCCATGCCTTCCCAACATCCAAGAAAACGCTGCGACCTTGTGGTCGCCTTCTAGGCGCTCGAGTGGCGCCACGCTGTTCATAAAAATCACCGGGCGGCATCACGCTATCTGTGTCTGGCTATCTTCTTTCGCTCCACGCTAACACAAGAGCGCTTGCGTGTGCGCACGCACCAACATGTGTGCGTGCGCAATGCTTCTATAGCTGCGCATTCAATAATGAAAAAGCATCGCGTCGCTAATCCAAATTCTAAGTGGACAAATTCATGCGGTCGCGTCACAGAGAAAGTAATTTTGGATGCGGAACTCTCCCCGCGTTCTCGTATACCTCGCAGGATCTCGGAAGCGGGCGTCTTCACGGCGCAGCGATTGCAGTCCTGCACTAAATTGCGCCAAGAGGGATTTGTTGCGCCGTCCTGACAAAGCCGTCGTAAGTTACCCCAAACAGCGTTTCTAACTTGTGGGCATCGATCACATGTGAAGCACGTGCATCCTGTCCTCGGGGCGCAGCTTAATTATGGCAAACATTGGTCACGGGACAATAATTAAGAATGCCTAACAGTGCTTGCATCCCCATTAAACCGCGCGGCGCTGTGGCGACGCAGCTTGTGTGGTGCTGGTTGGCTCGACGGGGATGGCGCTATGCCCCCCCAATTCAAGACCAATCGGCGGCGACCAAGTGGCGATGATTAATCGGCTGACGCCTTCTGCTCGGAAAACTCTGGTAGTAGCTCGTTGCAAGCGTAGCATGGCATGTAATATGGCAACATTCAGCAATAGCGAGTGTGCCACTAACTTCAGGTTCGCGACGGTGCGGAATGAAATAAACTCGCCATATAATAAGGAACGGTACATTACACTCTAATCACGGTAACGTGTACGACAGCATAAAACGGCAAGTAACTTATAATTTAAAGTTACGTGGCTGTTACAACAATTTTATCTTTGTGTTTTCTTAATTTCTCTCTCACATATAGATTACATTGACAGTAGCATGCCATTTTAAAGGCGAAAGCACCGCGATATGCATTGTAACAATTAGATTGTAACTTATACAAATAGTGATTCATCCGTCAGGTGACCTACACTATGGAGTGGAAGTTTATTGATCATTGTGTCACATCGCGGTCTGTCTTGTTCAAGGCTGGCTTTATCAATTGAACAGCGGATGATGTACACAGAGAATGGGTCTTGACAGCAGAAAAGCAAATCATAGAAGCTGCGATTTTAGATTGCGGGATACTGTGGCAAGCGATGGTGGGGTATGAATTAAAACTGGAGTTCAATAAACTGAGCCCGCTTCCAAAACACGTGATTTAAGAAGTGACATAAAATTCGCACAGAAAGGGCAGAAGCACAAGAACGAGATACCGTCTTATGTTGGTTAAATGTATGTGCTAAATAACTTCTTAAGTTGCTCTTACATCTTTTTCGGCTTTAAAATTCATTTGCCCCCGTGAAGCTCCGCTAATAGCGGAGAAGAGGATACATCAGATGGTAAATGGCGACACGATAAAGTACAGTGAGTACCCGACAACCGACAAAATTAAACTAACGATGCCATCGAAGAACCATTCCGTGGCGCGAGAAAAATTATTCCAGGACTCGCAATACAATCAATCCGAATTTCCTTGTCGTCTTGTCTAGTTTATTTTCAGCTTTAAAATTAAGTGGCCGTAAAATACAGCAAACGGGATGTCACAATATAGTACCACACACGCTTAACCCTTATCAGTTGGCCAACACAGGAGAAAAAGAAGCCCCTAAGTTCACCAAATAGCATGCGACAGCCGCTCCAGTGATGGCACATAGAGAGATGTGTGAGCTCGCGGTGAGTCACAAATGTGGCGTCCTCCAGGCGCCGCTTCATCTTCATGCGGCTGTTGAAATCAAGTTTGTGCTGCTCTTTGTTTCGTCGATGTAACCAAGTTTGGCGCTCCGCGCTTTAATGACGTGCATGGTCTACTCATGTTCTGTACGTGAGGGGCGTGCAACTGGTGATCCAGTAAGCAAGGACACTCATAAACGTGCACGATCCGCCGCAAATCAGCTAGGAGGCATTGCAACGGGCACGTTCAGTGGGCTGCGCGGCCGCTGCAACGAGCTCCATTGCTGATTCTTCGCTTGCCTGAGACTGGCAATTGTCGAGCGTGTTGCATCCGTTCTTACGTTGGCCGAAAACAGTATAGTAAATGTGATCTACAGGTAAGAAATATTCTCGGTTCACTACGCTATTTGTTGTGTATATCTGTTTATGTCGCGTGTTTACCTGAATTCATGTTCATGCTTACGGTATATTGTACGAGATGGGTCGTGTCAGAAAAATAAATCATGTTATGCTTTTATCAAATGCATTGTTATTGGCAGTGTTGCAGACGTTACTGAAAAAAAGTAACTAAATACTTTACTCATTGCACTAAACAAAAAGGAACGCGTTACCGCCCTGCGTTAGCTACAAAAAAATGTAACAGGTAACTGTTACCGAAAAAAAGTAACGGACGTTACCTCTGCCGTTACTCTGCAATCATAAATTTTAATCAATGTATCTTTGCTGCCGGAACCCAATATAAGAATTTTTAAATGTCAGATTTATGTTTCAGATAAAACTTCTAACCCAAACAACAATTTTACCCAAAATGCTGATTTAACGAGAATTATTTGCACATATGTACCAGACCTTAGCAACGTTATTCGCACCTAATACGAAATGCAGGGGGCGCTGCAGAGTTAGACAACGCTGGCGAGAATGGCGGCGGCAAGGAGGTCCATGTGCGGATTGTTGCTGCTGGAAATACCGTGTTGCCTAGATTGCAATGTTAAAACGGGGTGTTTTGTAGAAGGTGAGAGTACTTGTTTGCGAGTACCTCATTTTGGTTACCGCGAAGGACAACATGGACGATAAAATAAATGTTGTTGCACTGTTCGTGTAAACGCCTGGCGTGATTCGAACGCACAAGAAATCCCAGTGCGGCTGCGAAGTGTTTTTGTTGAGCCTGTGATTTCCGATGGCCAATCCTAGTGCACTGCTGGCTTTTTAGCGAAGTGCAAACGCGTATGAGCCGTTCTCATCTACTGCTAGGTAAGTGCTGCTGCGCTGTCCCGGGCCGTGTCAATCGGCAAGGCAGACAAAATGTTCGGCAGTGTTTTGAACACGATCTCCAGGAGGTCGTGGTTTTGAAGGTAGGTGGGCTAACGCACTCGGTAGCTGCCGGTCGGTATCGTTTATCAAATGCTGATTGCCTAGAGTATCACGGCGACACGCCAGCATTTTGCAACGACTTTGTCAGCCAGCTACTTCGTCGCGTCCTTGAATAAAAGTGTTATAATCCAAAGAATGAGGCGGTGATGGTACACCGAGCGAAATAATGTTGCATGTATACAAGAAGAGGCAGAGATAAACAATGACTACTAACTGCTGACGAAATAATAGCAGGAAGCTTGTTCAGCATTTTTTTCAGTGCGCAGAGCCCTATTGATTTGTCTATTTGTGCGTGTGTGTCAGCTGATCCGCATGCGTGAGCGGAATTGTGGTGCCCGCAAATTCTTCTGCTTACCTGCTGCTACAGCAGTGTATCGTTATAGGTAGGTGTATATCGGCACTTTCCTAGTTCCCTGAACCCTACGATGAGACATCAGGCAAGCTATACCAACGTTACTAGATTAGGCTGGGCTATACCACTTACGCGTGCCCACAAATCAAGAAAATTCAGCCCGGAACATCTAAAGAGCAAGGCTCAAAGCTACTATACGTCATTATATAGCAAGCATCTCAGGCTTGCCTTGACGCCACGCAGAAAGCATGCTGACATCAACACTACGAAGATTTCGATTTGCCCGCCGCTGTGGCACAGTACGGCGCTTGGACGCTGACGCGAAAGACGCTGTGTTGATCTCAGTTGCGGCGGTCGCATTTTGATGGGGTGAAATGCTAGGTTCATGCGTATACTGTGCAATTTCAGAACCCCAGCTGGTCGAGACTATCGGGAGCCCTCCACTACGGCGTCCCTCGCAGCTTGTATCGCTTCGTGACGTTCCCACGAATCGACTCCGATTCATTCCAGCTGTGTTATCCTTAGGATTCGTTGATGCTGTTCGAACAGTGCAACAAATTTTTAGCACAGCGGCGTATTACTTGTTGCTGAACTGCCGAGAACAAACAATCATCGTCAGGGTAACTTTGCTGATGCGGAGGTTGGTTATTTACGCCATCTTCACGGTTCACTCAAAGAACGGAAACTCGTGAAAAGATGTTCTCCCGCCTTTCCGCCTCGCTGATGTGCATATCGAAACGCAGAAAAACGGCTTCGCAACACATTTTTAGATGCGAAGTATCTCTTGCTCGCGGGTATGTAACGCGGCGTGGTCATCTACACGCGGCGTAGTCCGCACTCACACTACGCATGCGCGACTCTCCTCCTTCCCTCCCTCCAACAGCTGCGCGTTACTCTCTCCACTTCTCTACCAGCACCTGCTTGCGCTTCTCTTGCGTTCTCGCTTCTGCTGTCACGGCGCATACGCCACTCTCCTCCTCTAGTCTCCTCTCCTTTCTGTGGTAGAGCGCTGCGTGCGTTCAGTCCAGCGCTTGCCTCGGTTGGCTCCTCTGAAATGCGGGCTCGACATGCCGAAATTATTTCCTGCGCAGCGCCGCGATGAGGGCCAGGGCATGCGCGTCCCCTCCCCCTTTCTCTCCTCTGCTACGCTGCCTCTCTCGCGCGCCTGTCGACGTTCCCCGCACCACTTGTGAGAATTAACGGCCAGGCTAGAGGGAAGACACGACGCGCGTAGTGTTCCTCTTCGCGTTCCATGACGCGAGGTCGGTAGCCTGCCCAGCGAACGCCAACGGAACGCGATCGTGCAAGTGCTCCAGCTCCGCATCGCCTCCTGGTCCCCTTTAGCGGGAGATGGTGTAATTTTTTTTCTTTGCTGACGACAAATCCATCCGTCAGAACCGCAACCACACGTACGAAAGTGAATGTCGTCCGCTACATGGACTTCATAGCCTGTTTCGCGCTCTTTCCGCTAGGTGGCGCATTGGCTCAAATTATTCGCGAATAGTGGCTTAATGTTGCCTGTAGAGTTACATGTGATGGCTTCCGAATCTGTAGCACATGGTGAAGCCATTTTTCTCAATGTGGCCTTTCACGCAATATGAGATTCAATTATCAACACTGTCCGCAAAGGAAGTATTACTGAACTCTCAACAAATTTACAGTTATTCTGACGGCGTTCCTCTACTAGCAAAATAGATGCGCAAATTTTGTTGCAGTTAAGAAATATGCTTCAATGGCCTAGGGACGAAAAAAAATATATACAAAGTTGATAAGCCTTATCAACTTCTTCACCACTGTTATAAAATGGCTCATATTTAAACATTAAAAAAAAATTCTTCACTCTGCAAGTTAGAAACAATGCTACTTTACTCTTTGTAGCGCTACATTTCATACACAAAAAGCTTTTTTGGAACGGTAATATTTCTGCTACATCGTCGTGAACATTGGCGAACTACAGGTGATGAAATTGGTCCCTCTGCATTGAATATTTTCGATATTTTATCCCTCGTAAATTGTGCAGTTAATAAGAAAACGAAGTTACCTTTCGGGCTCCTGGGTGGTATGTGCATAAAATATAAAATACTCAATCAGATCTAAAATATCCATTTTCGGATGCGTGTCGATCTCTCGTGGAATCGCCCATTCGCGATGACCACGGTTAGGAGACTAACTGCGGCTACCTGTAACCATGCTTAGCCGTAATCGTAGTAAGCTTAACCGCGGTTAAGGCTGTTCGTGTGACAGCGGTATTAATGGGCGCTGGTTGAAACACAGGGACGCCAGCCAAGGTAGTGCCTAAAAAGAAATCTTTTTTTCTTAATTTGATGTTTCTGACGTTTCGCGTCCCACTCGCATTATTTTACAGGGTTTTCTTCCTGCTGTGGGGTCATGCCTATTCTCCATTATGTGCAGAATTCCGTCGAGGCAGACTCTCGATCGGCAGCGCATCTGTAGCCCGGTTGACGTTACCGGCTGTCACCTGGATTGGCCAGGATTCCACAAAAAGCCCCTAATTATTATTGGCCTCTTAGCCGAATGCGCAAAAATTGATTCCAGACAATCCGAACCAATACCACAATTATTGGCAATTACGAGCTGGCCACCCCGTACTTGACTCAACCACGTCTGTCCTGACGGCGCACATGTTTTGTATTACAGAACATGAAATCGAAACAAGACAGTAGTTCAGGGGAAGAGGGTGGCTTGAAGCGATGAGAAATCGTTGAACAGACTTAATGTTTCGACAAAGTGATTTGTCTTCGTGAAAGCAGCAGCATTGCCTTTACGAAGAAAAGTTCGCTTGTCTGAACGTTGGCCCCAGCGCTTTCTCAGCACGTTGAGTACATTACATGTATTTCAGTGATAGTATCGGAAGCAAAGACCCACACTGTTTCAAACTGGCTACACGCATTTCTATGAACAGGAAGGAACCTATAATTGCTTCACATCATTTCACTACATACCAAAAGTAAAGGATTAACAAGTTATGTAGCCGAACCGACACACACTCAAATCTTTCATTACAAGTATTTCACCGGTAGCAGGTCGGCTGAGATCGTAACTGCGTCTACGCGCAGTTACCTTCCTTGCCTTTCACTTCGTGTTAGCCTGTGACTGCTCGTTGACGGAGTATTGCAGCTTCCACATGCACCAATGGTGTTTGTCCGCCGCCGACTGCTTCAAGTGCGATAGCACCAACTAATAAAACTGCTGCAGTAAGCGCTGCAGAAAGGCAACGATGGCGAAGCTCGAATGTCGTGCCTTGGAGGAGCGAGACAGAGGCCAGTGCGACGTGGAACACCTGCGCGCGTTCGCAGCTCAAGCTACGAACGGGAGGCTCAAGCCTCCCGTATTGCTGACGAACAGTGGTAGTGTATGCATGAGCACAGGCGGAGGTTGCCTTATCACTCGGGAGCGCACACCATGCCGTTTCTTTCCTTTATTGGCGCTGCCTTGAAGAAATGCATATCGAGTACCACTGTTTATTATCTGCTTGTTGAAATCATCTTTGCGCGGGATTCAAGATACGCTGTTTCGAGGCATATGTTAAGAACTTGACCTGCCACAATGGTTAAATCATCATCATGGGCGTTTGTCGCCGCAGATGGAGACGTGCCACTATATATAGCTTCAACGTGTGTACATCCACGTCAAACGGTGCTTTAATTGCCAAACACCAAAAGACATTATACAAGCTCTGATATATCGACACACAGTAAGCATTACATCTGTGAAGATATGTTTCACTGTCGTGTTATACCGATTCCAATGACGGAGGGATCAGCCATGCTTTCTATTCCCTCGATGCCGTGCCCTCCTCACCGCCGAAGTTCGCCCCGCGCGGGGTCGCTTATAGTCATCGCCTGTCTGGCCGACGGCAGTCCGCCGTTGCGACACAAGAACGATGGGGCAGGCTCTACGAACGTTTCGTCTACGGGACGATTGAATTTGGCGGAGCAACTTTTCCTGCTCCTCGGAGTGACTCCCGCTCTGAATCCACTCCGACTCTCCCATTCGAACGTTTGACTCCCGCCCTCGCTCTGCCACTGGAACACACTTGCTCCAAAGGGAGCAGAAAAGCTTGCTCTGACTCCGCCATTGGAATTCAACATTAGGCAATTGGAATAAAAACTACTCGTAAGTTCCAATGAAACTGCAAATTAGCGAAAAATTTTAACGTAAGCGTATTACCCCTTACAGTTCCGATATGGCAGCGAGAAGGTTATTGTGTTACCAAAGTAAAGTGGCGCGTAACCGCTAACACTGATTAGGTACGGCATTAATGATGGCATGTTCCAGATAAAATCATGGTTGCGCAACATTCCTTTTCTACGGTGTTCGCGTTTTTAGTGCGGAGATGAGCAAGAAACATTTACGGAAACAATTATGCACACAGAAGAAGACGAAATGCCTGTTGTGGCGGGGCGCGTGAGAGTGCGCGAGGTCGCGTTGTTCCAGAACACGGGGGACGCCCGGCTGCCGGACGCGGCGTTTAGGCTTGCGCGATCGGAAGATGATGCCGCCACGCAGCGCGTCGTCGGCGGCCTAGTCGACCATTCAAGCACCTCCGGTATCAAGCCCACCTGGCCCGGCTACCCGCTCGAAGGACGCCAGGTGGGCTCGTAAGCGTGAGCGGGATAGCCACCGAGTGTTTCGCGTAATGCCATTTTGATCTGGTGGTTTTATCATCGTTAAATAGCTTGCAACATAGAGCAAGAAGAAGTAAGGTCTTAGAAAAAAAGAGAAAAGACAGATGCGCCATTTTGTGTTTGCTGTTTCTAAAGAGTGATTGTTTTTTCGCGTACTAATTCAGGTTTTCACGATAAGCTGAGTCCAGTGAAATTATCCCGGGCACCACTAAAGTTAGTCCCACCGCCTCCCGAATTCGTCTAGCGGCCCGCCATTTCAACTCAATACCACTGCCTTCAGTTTACTTGCAGCTGAAACGAATGTTTGTTTGTGTGTGTGTGTGTGTGTGTTTTGCCATAACGTCATGAATATGAACTGCAACATTACAGAGTGCTCGAATGTTTTATCACAGGCTCGCTTAACCATGTCGTTCCTTCCACTAAGTTGAAACACGAAACACGGAGAGAAGGGAATGACTAGCAGCGCCCACTACCGACTATTCGTTAACTGTACTAGGCCTAAAGCGAACGAAACTTGCAAACGTGCACATCACTAAGTACGCGGGACGCAAAATATGCCATCACGATATACGTCGACCAAGAAAGGCTATTTCTGAAGCACACAGCGTGAGCATTCTTCACGGCCACGGCGGTCATATATTCGATGGAGGAGAGTGCTGGAGGCATGTGTTTTAGTGAACAAGAATGTAATTTAGAAAGACTCCTACGTGAGATGGACAACAACAGATTAGACAATGCATGATAGATAACAGTGCTGGAGCCGCCAAGAACTGAGCAAGCAGGGGCATTAAGAAGACATTCGTATATAACTAAAACCATGAAAACAAGATGAATAACTCAGAGTTGAGGGATGAGTCCGTTAACTTATGTTGTGTTTTGAATATTTAACGTGAGGTCGTGTCCTTGTTTGAGCAGGATACCTGACAAGATACAGACTCCAGTACTTTTAACGTAATCAAATTATAGCCGCCGACGAAGCGATTTGCGAGATTCGGGCACTCGTGCTGTAGTGAACTACTGCGCTGAGTGACGCGCCTAGGAACAGGCGCATTGGCGCAACGAAAAACCCTAGCGGGGGTCCGTCGTGTTTCCGACCACAGAGAGAGGCGGCGCATCCTGCCGGTCGTGCCACTAGAGTATATTCTTGTTCACCATAACACGTGTGCTGTACGATTCGAGTGCACGTTAAAGCCAGGTGGTATCAGGCGGCGCCTCGTAAATATATAGTGGTCTTGGCACGCAAAAACCCAGCGATAATTTATTAGCGTGAGGAATGTGCCCCATGGCACAAGCAGACTCTTCCCTTCCTATTCGAAATGCTTCGAGAAGTTTCTTCACCATTTCGTCCCTGCTTTTGCCAACTATCATAAAGGGGTCCTGAAATATCTTTCTAAGTAATCTTCGAATGACCTAAGTATCGGTGATTATTGTTGTTCGAGTCGAATGCCACAATTATATCTCAAACGAGTGGAATCGCAGGCATTTCTCGAACGCTTTAAGGGCTTTCTCTCTTCTTTCGTGGTGACGAGCGCGCTGCAAGCTACACAAGGAGCGATAAACCGGGAGAAAGAAGTGACATCAGCGCGCGTGGGATGAAACGTCATCGTTCTCTCCCGTTGTGGTTCCTTTGCGCAAGCGTGCTCACTGAGTAAGGTTGGAAGACTATGGAGCGCGGCGGCGGGACCCTTTGGCAAGAAGCGCGTGTGATCCAAACGGCGCTCTTGATTTATGTCCACTATTAGCCAATAGTATGCAATCCATCTTTCGACGTCAAACAGTAGTCGCCGGCTGCTCAGACGAGCGGATGCACACGGCTCTGTAAAAAAAGAGGGCGCCTCAGAAAATGGCATGTTCGCGATCCGTTTCTAAGCACTCCTTGCCGGACCCGAGTGCGATATTTTTCTGAGCAGTGTATAGCAGCGCCTCCTTTCCGCGCGGTCTTTCTTACCAAGCCCGACCGTGGTTTATGAACCCTTTAAAGGGGCCCCACGTCAAAATTTTACCCGCTTGGTTTGCATTTAAACGGGTTATTCGTATTCTACGTCGTATTCTACACATAATTTTAGAGATAAACAACAAGTATTAAAGATACAATTCTAAAGTGAACGCCGACGACAAAAATTCGCTTACCCTTGCTCGTTCCGCTCAATTATACTGTGGTGGCACGCTGGTTCCACTCAAAACGCGACTTGTATCTCGCGGTACAGCGAAATCTTGCACCTTGATGCACTCCTACTAACGCCGCTGCTGGACTTTCTGACGCAGTAGGTATACACCGCGTGGGCGGAAAACGCCGACAGTTGAAAACTACGGATACTTCAGGCTGAGAGTGCACTGAAATCGGGAGTTGTTCTAAGTGCGGAAAATATTCTCCATTTAGTAGATTCGAGAGACGCCACCAGTGCACCACCACATTCGAATCCATTCACTTTATGAGCTCATTTCGACTGGATACGTAAGCTTTCTATGCACGCTCAAATGATTGCGAGGAAACTGTTTCACTGCACGCTATGCCTATAGCAGGCACGGCGTTAAGCACGCAGTGTTGCCCTCATGACGTGACTTATTTCCCTCCAGCGACCATGGCGACCGTCGAAGTACTCTTCGAGGATATCGTCCACCCGTGGTACCGCATGGGCGCATCGTTCGTGAGAATGGCCACTGCCCACATAGAAGGCAGCAGGGCGGCTACTTCTCACTGGAGCGTCGCCGTGAGCGTGCCTGGTGTGGCAAGTGTCTCCATTCTCGAAGGCGTCCAAAGTCCAGACGGCAGACTGCTCTGTAGCTTCTCGCCCATGCGGCGTCTGCTGTATTACCAGAGGCCCGTATTTCGCGTGAGTGGTGTTCCACCTATAAAGAAATAAATGCATTACATAGAATAGATTAAAAGAATGCAGTAGCCGGTTGTATGAGAAGCTAATCAACAAATGGTGACTGTGAAAAAAGAAAAAAAGTAACGCCAGCCGCAGTTGTCGTTCGGCGTATATATGTTTTTTAAAGAGCAAAATAGGACAGATGATACGCATTCGGCCAGGAGAGGAAATGCGATCTAGATTTGAGCTGCGCATGAAATGCCCTTAATGCATTTATGCACGTGATTTGACGCACGTTATACGCGCATACTCATGAGATGTCATGACATATATTTTGTATATGCTCTGCATGTATGTTTTGTCATTGATTTGATGACAAAAGGTATAAATTATGCTCTGTAGCGCATGTATGTCATGGCGTGATATGTGCAGTGTGGTGTATGCATGACATATAACATGTACGAGGGGCTATACCCTAAGGTAACCGGAATAGCGCAGCGCTGGGCAGAGCGTGCCTGGTATGGAATGCTTGCCCTAGGCGAGCGGGAGAATTAGCCCTGAAAAGAGGGAATTTGAGGAGAAAAATCACTCTACCTAGAGAAAATTTTCCTGGTAGAATCCATGGGATGCAATGAATTTCAAAAAGTGCGGCACGATGCTCGCCTAGCGGGAGAATTCCGAGCTACGGTAGCCCCACACACTACAGCGCTATTCCGGTTACTGTTCGGTACCCCCTCGTTAAATTTTTGCCATGCTGTGACGTGAGAAACCGTTGTTGAACACAGATTCGTATTGAAGCCAACGTTTCGGAAAACAAAACGTCCTTTTCAAGCACCAAATGCCTTCCACAACACCTATTTCATGTATGCCTTGTTTACTCTCCCCCCCCCCCTCCCCCTCCCCCGCAGGACATAATGATAAGCTCGCGCGCGCAAAAAAAAAAAGTATTGCAGAGGTAATGCGGATGAGACAAATGTTAAATACTGATATTCGTCTTTGACAGAGTGGGAACTTTTTTTCTTATTCGCTAGGACCACCTCACAGGCCGGGCAGCAATTAAATATCACAATTTTGTTGTAATAAACCACTTCAGTCTAAGATGGGTGGTTTTATCGGAAGACAAGAAGTAAGGCTGAAGTGTTAGGTAATTATTTTCCATTAAAGATAACAGAGGAGGGCAAGGTAGATGTAAAATGTCGGTTGATTTTACGGGAAATACTTCTCTATGTCTAATGATAGAGGCTTGCATTTAACGGGAAGTTCAGCTCAGCAAACTGCTTCGGAAATAACGTGATTCATTGTTCTCTAGCTCTTTCTTCTTTTCAGCAAAGCTGTGTCAGGCGCATCTAATCTGAAGCCTTTTAATCGAAGCAATAAAATAAAGTGTGGAGGCAGGAAGCCAGATAATGGAGAAAATCAACGATAACCACAAGAAAAAAAAAACTACCAGGCCTGCGCTGAAACCGCAGCACAGTCACAGCGAAAGCTGGAAGAGCGGCGTTTCTAGAGCGCGTTGTAAACTCTCTTGGGGCTACAATACAAGTACACTAGAAAGGTACCCACTACGCCATAAATCACAATTTTTGTGAAGTTGGGAAGCACCTTCTAAGTCATTTGTCATTCTGCGGAGAGGCGAGGCACCAGCTACACGTCTGTAAGGCATTATGTGAACTTTGTTGACGCGACGACTAATGACGATGAAGAATTATGGCTCAGCTCTTTGTAACGGGTTGGAAGCTTTAAACGGCCCACCAGTTATGCAATTTGCATTGGGTGGCGCCTAGTCGCTGTTTCCCTCTCCCGTCATGCTGTATAACATACGTTGACGTGGGAGAGAGACGGGGGGGGGGTGAAGAACTTTACTGAGACCCCGAGGAAATGGATCGTGCGCTTATTGGCTTCCTTGGCAACCAATACAAGTGCACTTGCGAGGAACCCACTACGCTATAAATCATTGTAATTTTACTGAGACCTCGAGGAAATGGATCATGCGCTTATGGGCTTCCTTGGCAACCAATACAAGTGCACTTGCGAGGAGCCCACTACGCTATAAATCATTGTAATTTTTGAGAAGTAGGGCAGCAGGCACTGTGCCATTTTTGGTCATTCTACGGAGAGCGTTGGTACCAGCTAAATGCATGTAAGGCATTTTGCGCTCTTTATTGATGCTGTGCCTGATGACGATGAAGAATTATGGCAGATCCCTTTGTAATGGGTTGGAAGCATTCAACAACCTACTCGTTGCGCAATTCGCATTGTGTGACGCCTGGTTACAGAATTCGCGTTGTGCGACGCTTGGTGCTTATTTTACTCTTCTACCACCCTATATTGCATATGCTAATGTGGTTCCTCCCCGACATGAAGCCTGTATAGGACCGTTTTGCAAAGCAGTTTCAAGAACCGGCATGGCTCAGAGGTGGAATACTGGGCTCACACGCAGAGGGCCCAGGTTCGAACCTCGTTCCATCCTGGAATTTTTTTTTTTATTTCGTTTTTTTTCTTATTTCGAGCGATACTGGTTACGGACACCGGCGGCGGCGGCAGCGGCGGCGGCGGCGGCGGCGGCGGACAACTACGGCGCCAAAAACGGCCGGTGAAATGATCTCATAACAGCTTTCGCTGTAAAATCCGGCAGAGAGAAGCCTTGAGCTAGCACGTAGCTGTGTGTTTGCTACGGCAAACAGATTCCACAGCGCATTTCGTTGTTGACTCGAGTGTAAGGAACAGGTGTTGAAATACGGCGATTTCTTTTTATCTCTGGGAGGGCGAGAACCAATCACACTAATACCTCTGATACAGAGGTATTAATGCGTTAGCTTTTATCTCCATGGCAACGATGTGAAGCGTGATGGTCGCATCGTCAGAAGGTCGCCCTTACGATAAGCAAGCCTGTTGAAGCTTCTCGCTCAGGCAATTCAACCATCTCCTTTAACAGCGAAGGGGGTACTGTCGTCTCCAGACAGCTGTGTTTATGAAATAGACGGCGAAGCTAACACAATAATATTTAGTGACATTAAACGTCGTTTCTTGGAAGGATCCGTTCATAATTTGCATTTTTTGACACAAATTATACACGCGAAGGCGCTTTCTCTCTACACTATGCCTCGCGGAAGACCGCCATTCTGCCAAAGTGAAGTATACCCGTACCCGCCGCCATGTTTTCCTTGTATAAGTCCACACGTGTGTTGAATGTGCCCGTGCCAACAATATGTTTTTGTGTATGGCGCCATTTTTATCTTTTAGCTGTCCTCTCAGATGCAATGTTGTCGCACTGTATACCATGTGCTTCCGTGCATTGCTTGGTGCGTGCACCCATCACAACAGCAAAACATGTACAAAACTAGCGTTAGAAGACTGTGGCCGAGCTTTCCGTAAATTATGTGGCAAACTTGACGCCAAGACCAGGGCATGAATACCATTCTGCACTCTAACATAAATGCAGCAAATCGAATCATTTTTGCCTCCTATAATTTGGCCTTAAATGGTATTTCGATTGTTCCCAAACTGCAGGTCACAGTTGCTGTTGAACGTCAGGACATTGTTCATCAGACCGTGATGGACCTTTTACAAGATCCGACCATCGTCGTTCCCGGGTTCTACTCCGCGACACAAAATTCGTGTCAGCATGTGGTGTTGGAGATCCTTGGCCTCCTAGGCATTCAAGTACCATCATCTCTCATCACGCTGCAAGGCCTTTTGCACACGGCAACTACTGGGGCCGCTGTGGCCGCGGCATTTCTGACGGGAGCCGTGGGCGCTGCGGCTGGAGGAAGCGTCGCGGGAAGCTAAAGGCAGACCAACACGTCCGCTGCCCGAGCGCGCGCTGTACGCGCTCCGGACGCCGCAAATGCGCAGATGGGTGGAAGCCACCATAAACTTGTAGTGCACGTGCGCATATGCACCAGAATACAAAATTGCCGACCGGCATATCGCTATCTCTGTCTGCCTATCTTCTTTCGCTCCGCGCTAACGCAAGAGTGCTCGTGTGTGCACACGCACCAACATGTGTGCGTGTGCAATGCTTGTATAGATGCGCATTCAATAATGAAAAAGCATCACGGCGCTAATACAAATTCTAAGTGGACAAATTCATGCGGTCGGGTCACGGAGAAAGTAATTTTGGATGCGGAACTCTCCCCGCGTTCTCGTATACCTCGAACGATCACGGACGCGGGCGTCCTCACGGCGCAGCGATTGCAGTCCTGCACGAAATTGCGCCAAATGGAATTTGCTGCGCCGTCCTGACAAAGCCGGCGTAAACTGCCCCAAACAGTCTCTCTAACTTGTGGGCATCGATCACCGGTGAAGCACGTGCATCCTGATCTCGAGGCGCAGCGTAATTATGGAAAACATTGGTCGCGGGCCATTTATTAAGGACGCCGAACAGTGCTTGCATCCCCATAAAGCCGCGAGGCACTGTGACGACGCAGCTTCTGTGGTGCTGGACGGCTCGACGGCGGATGGCGCTATGCGCCGCGACTTCAAGACCAATCGGCGATGACAAAGTGGCGATGATTAATCGGCTGACGCCTTCTGCTCGGCAAACTCTGGTAGTAGCTCGTTGCAAGCGTAGCATGGCATGTAATATGGCAATATTCAGCAATAGCGAGTGTGCTACTAACTTCAGGTTCGCGACGGTGCGGAATGAAATAAACTTGCGATATAATAAGGAACGGTACATTACACTCTAATCACGGTAACGTCTACGACAGCATAAAACGGCAAGTAACTTATAATTTATAAGTTACGTGCCTGTAACAAGAATTTTATCTTTGTGTTTTTTTAATTTCTCACATAAAGGTTACATTGACAGTAGCATGCCATTTTAAGGGCTAAAGCAGCGCGATATGCATTCTAACAATTAGATTGTAACTTATAAAAGCGCAATAACTCATCCGTCAGGTGTCCTACACAATGGAGTGGAAGTTTATTGATCAATGTGTCACATCGCCGTCTGTATTGTTCAAGGCTGGCTTTAGCAAGTGAACAGCGGATAATATATGCACGGAACGGGCCTTGACAGCAGAAAAGCAAATCATAGAAGCAGCGATTTTAGATTGTGAGATACTGTGGCAAGCGATGCTGGGGTATGAATTAAAACTGGAGTTCAACAAAGTGAGCCCGCTTCCAAAACACGTAATTTAAGAAGTGGCATAAAATCCGCACAGACATGGGCAGAAGCACAAGAACGAGATACCTTCTTATGTTGGTTAAATGTATGTGCTAAATAACTTCTTATTTTGCTCTTACATCTATGTCGGCTTTAAAATTGACTTGCCCCCGTGAAGCGTAGCTAATAACATCAGATGGTAAATGGCGACACGATAAAGTACCGTGAGTACGCGACAGCCGACAAAATTAAACTAAGGATGCCATCGAAGAACCATTCCGTGGCGCGAGAAAAATTATTCCAGGACTCGCAATACAATTATTCCGAATTTCCTTGTCGTCTTGTCTAGTTTATTTTCAGCTTTAAAATTAAGTGGCCGTAAAATACAGCAAACGTGAGGTCGCAACATAGCACCAAACACGCTTAACCCTTGTCAGTTTGCCAACACAGGAGAAAAAGAAGCCCCTAAGTTCACCATATAGCATGCGACAGCCGCTCCAGTGATGGCATATAGAGAGATGTGTGAGCTCGAGTGAGTCACAAATGTGGCGTCCTCCAGGCGCCGCTTCAACTTCATCGAACCAGGGACGGCGTCATCTCTCCTAGGCGTTGCACAGCTTGAAGTGTATGTCGGGAAGAGCATTCGAATGGGAGGCGGTTGGTGCGGCTGTTGAAATCAAGTTTGTGCTGCTCTTTGTTTCGTCGATTTAACCAAGTTTTACGCTCCGCGCTTTGGTGACGTGCGTGGTCTAATCATGTTCTGTACGTGAGGAGCGTGCAACTGGTGATACAGTAAGCAAGGACGCTCATAAACGTGCACGATCCGCCGGAAATCAGCTACCAGTCATTGCAACGGGGGCGTTCAGTGCGCTGCACGGCCGTTGCAACGAGCTCCATTGCTGATTCTTCGCTTGCCTGAGACTGGCAATTGTCGAGCGTGTTGCATCCGTTCTTACGTTGGCCGAAAACAGTAGTAAATGTGATCTACAGGTAAGAAATATTCTTGGTTCACTACGTTATTTGTTGTGTGTATTTGTTTATGTCGCGTGTTTACCTGAATTCATGCTCATGCTTACGGTATATTGTACGATATGGGTCGTGTCAGAAAAATAAATCATGTCATGCTTTTATGCAATGCATTGTTATTGGCAGTGTTGTAGGCGTTACTCAAAAAAGTCTCTAAATACTTTACTCGTTACACTAAATATAAAGGAACGCGTTACCGCCCTACGTTAGCTACAAAAAAATATAACACGTTACTGTTACCGAAGAAAAGTAACGAACGTTACATCTGCCGTTACTCTGCAATCATAAATTTTAATCAATGTATCTTTGCTACAGGAACCCAATATAAGAATTTTTAAATGTCAGATTTATGTTTCAGATAAAACTTCTAACCCAAACAGCAATTTTTACCCAAAATGCTGATTTAACGAGAATTATTTCCACAAATGTACCAGACCTTAGCAACGTTATTCGCACCTAAAACGAAATCCAGGGGGCGCTGCAAAGTTGGACAACGCTGGCGAGAATGGCGGCGGCAAGGAGGTCCATGTGCGGATTGTTGCTGCTGGAAATACCGTGTTGCCTAGATTGCGATGTTAAAACGGGATGTTTTGTCGAAGGTGAGAGTTTACTTGTTGCCGAGTACCTCACTTTGGTTGCCGCGAAGGACAACATCGACGATAAAATAAATGTTGTTGCACTGTTCGTGTAAACGCCTGGCGTGATTCGAAGTCACAAGAAATCCCAGTGCGGCTGCGAAGTCTTTTTGTTGAGCCTGTGATTTCCGATGGCCAATCGTCCTGCACTGCTTGCTTTTTAGCGAACTGCAAGCGCGTATCAACCGTTCTCATCTACCGCTAGGTAAGTGCTGCTGCGCTGTCCCGGGCCGTGTCAATCGGCAAGGCAGACAAACTGTTCGGCAGTGTTTTGAACACGATCTCCAGGAGGTCGTGGTTTTGAAGGTAGGTGGGCTAACGCACTCGGTAGCTGCCGGTCGGTATCGTTTATCAAATGCTGATTGCCTAGAGTATCACGGCGACACGCCAGCATTTTGCAACGACTTTGTCAGCCAGCGAATAAAAGTGTTATAATCCGAAAATGAGGCGGTGATGGTACACCGAGCGAAATAATGTTGCATGTATACAAGAGGCAGAGAGAAACAATGACTACTAACTGCTGACGAAATAATAGCAGGAAGCTTGTTCAGAATTTTTTTCAGTGCGCAGAGCCCTATTGATCTGCGTATTTGTGCGTGTGTGTGTCAGCTGATCCGCATGCGTGAGCGGAATTGTGGTGCCCGCAAATTCTTCTGCTTACCTACTGCTACAGCAGTGTATCGTTATAGGTAGGTGTAAATCGGCACTTTCCTAGTTCCCTGAACCCTACGATGAGACATCAGGCAAGCTATACCAACGTTACTAGATTAGGCTGGGCTATACCACTTACGCGTGCCCACAAATCAAGAAAATTCAGCCCGCAACATCTAAAGAGCAAGGCTCAAAACTACTATACGTCATTATATAGCAAGCATCTCAGGCTTGCCTTCACGCCACGCAGAAAGCATGCTGACATCAACACTACGAAGATTTCGATTTGCCCGCCGCTGTGGCACAGTACGGCGCTTGGACGCTGACGCGAAAGACGCTGTGTTGATCCCAGTTGCGGCGGTCGCATTTTGATGGGGTGAAATGCTAGATTCACGCGTATACTGTGCAATTTCAGAACCCCAGCTGGTCGAGATTATCGGGAGCCCTCCACTACGGCCTCCCTCGCAGCTTGTATCGCTTCGTGACGTTCCCACGAATCGACTTTGATTCATTCCAGCTGTGTTATCCTTAGGATTCGTTGATGCTCTTCGAACAGTGCAACAAATTTTTAGCACAGCGGCGTATTACTTGTTGCTGAACTGCCGAGAACAAACAATCATCGTCAGAGTAACTTTGCTGATGCGGAGGTTGGTTATTTACGTCATCTTCACGGTTCACTCAAAGAACGGAAACTCGTGAAAAGATGTTATCCCGCCTTTCCGCCTCGCTGATGTGCATATCGAAACGCAGAAAAAACATAGCTGATCCCTCCGTCATAGGAATCGGTATAACACGAAAGTTAAACGTGTCTTCACAGAAGTAGGCTTATTGTGTAGTGATATATGAGAGCTTGTACAATGTCTATTCGTGTTTGGCAGCTATAGCACCGTTTGACGTGGATGCACCCATGTTGACAGCATGTCTCTATCGCGACGACTAACGCCCATGATCATTATTAAACCGTTGTGGTAGCTGACGATGTGATATTTGGACACAGCGAATCGTGAATCCCGCGTAAAGATGATATCAACAAGCTCATAATCAACACTGGTACCCGGTATGCGCTTCTTCAAAGCGTCGTCAATTAAGGAGAGAAACGGCACGGTGTGCGCTTTCTAGTAACGGGTAGCCGACGCCTGTGCTCATGCGTACACTAACACACACTGCGCTTCAGCAACACGGGAGGTAGAGGTTCGTAGCCTGAGCCGCAAACGCGTGCGTCCCGCTGGCCTCTGTCTCGCAGGCGCTGCTCTCGCTCACCAAGGCACGACATTCGCCCGTCGGAATCGCGTCCTTTCTGCAACGCATATTGCAGCAGTTTTGTTAGTCGGTGCTCTCGCAATTGAAGCAGTCGGTCGCGGAGAAATCCCGTTGGTGCACGTGGAAGCTACTCCGTTGAGCCGACGCACGCTAACACGAAGCCAAAGGCAAGCGTGCCTCGGCGACGGCAGCGCGGCCAGTCTACCTCTCTGGTATCGAGACGCTTTAACCATTACCTCCGATATCGCGTGCAATCTCGGAGGAAGCGCTAGTAAGTGTCGATCGTGAAGCATTACTTCTTTTCACACCTCACAGACGGCGGCACCGCCCCGCTCCGCCCGCCGCGAAAGAGAATGTGCGAAAGATATAAGGCGCGTTCGCGCCGTGTCCAGCATCTCCCGAGTTGGCGCGTATGGCAGGATTTCACCGCGATCCAGATGCAAGGCCCGCAAGAATGTACTTTCGTGAGTGTATGTCGAAATTTGTTGAATTGCAGAAAACGCAGGAGATTGTACCTGAGTGGTTATCGAGAGTGGAACCCTTGACAGTGCTCAAGGAATTTTAAAATTGATGTCTGTCCAGTAGGACGGACAACATTTGATGTTATTTATTCTATGTGTTTGTGATGTGGTTTATGTCTGGAAGCAGGCAATAAAGCAAAAAAAAAAAAAAAAAGTTAGCTTACTCGGTAGCGCGTCGGGCGCTTGCCGTCGCGGTCGCAACGTCGTGGGTTCGATTCCCAGCGGGGTATATTTTTCTTGGTTTTTTCTTTTCTCACCCGTTGGCGTCCATTTTATCAACGTCATATCCGTGACGGATGTACTTGGTGGACCCCGGCATAAAACACTTTCGTGTTAAAACTGCTTCGCAACACATTTTTAGATGCAAAGTATCTCTTGCTCGGGGGTTTGTAACGCGGCGTAGTCCGCACTCACACTACGCATGCGCGACTCTCCTCCTTCCCTCCCTCCAACAGCTGCGCGTTACTCTCTCCACTTCTCTACCAGCACCTGCTTGCGCTTCTCTTACGTTCTCGCTTCCGCTGTCACGGCGCATACGCCACTCTCCTCCTCTAGTCTCCTCTCCTTCGTGTGGTAGAGCGCTGCGTGCGTTCAGTCCAGCGCTTGCCTCGGTTGGCTCCTCTGAAATGCGGGCTCGACATGCGAAAATTTTCTCCTGCGCAGTGCCGCGATGAGGGCCAGTGCATGCGCGTCCCCTCCCCCTCTCTCTCCTCTGCTACGCTGCCTCTCTCTCGCGCGCCTGTCGACATTCCCCGTACGACTTGTGAGAATTAACGGCCAGGCTAGAGGGAAGACACGACGCGCGTAGTGTTCCTCTTCGCGTTCCACGACGGGAGGTCGGTAGCATGCCCAGCGAACGCCAACGGAACGCGATCGTGCAGGTGCTCCGGCTCCGCATCGCCTCGTGGTCCCCTTTAGGGGGAGATGGTGTAATTTTTTTTCTTTGCTGACGACAAATCCATCCGTCAGAACCGCAACCACACGTACGAAAGTGAATGTCGCCCGCTACATGGACCTCAATAGCCTGTTTCGCGCTCTTTCCGCTAGGTGGCGCATTGGCTCAAATTATTTGCGAATAGTGGCTTAAAGTTGCCTGTAGAGTTACATGTGATGGCTTCTGAATCTTTGGCACATGGTGAAGCCATTTTTCTCAATGTGACCTTTCACGCAATATGAGATTCAATCATCAACACTGTCCGCAAAGAAAGTATTACTGAACTCTCAACATTTTACAGTCATTCTGACGGCGTTCCTCTACTAGCAAAATAGATGCGCAAATTTTGTTGCAGTGAAGAAATACGCTTTAATAGCCTAGGGACGAAAAAAAAATATATACAAATCAACTTCTTCACAACTGTTATAAAATGGCTCATATTTAAACGTTTAAAAATAATTTCTTCACTCTGCAAGTTACAAACAATGCTACTTTACTCTTTGTAGCGCTACATTTAATACACAAAAAGCTTTTTTGTAACGGTAATATTTTTGCTACATCGTCGTGAACATTGGCGAACTACAGGTGATGAAATTGGTCCCTCTGTATGGAATATTTTCGATATTTTTTGCCTCGTAAATTATGAAGTTAATAAGAAAACGAAGTTCCTTTTCGGGCTCCTGGGTGGTATTCGCATAAAATATAAAATACTCAATCAGATCTAGAATATCGATTTTCGGATGCGTGTCGATCTCTCGTGGAAATCGCCCGTTCGCGATGACCACTGTAAGGAGACTAACTGAGGCTACCTGTAACCATGGTTAGCCGTAACCGTAGTAAGCTTAAAGGGACACTAAAGAGCAAAACGATTTTTCTCGCATTAGTAAAGTAGTCTTCCACGACACCGAAAACACCACGCTTGCTGCGAGAATACGCTCAATAAGCGAGAAAACGCGCAAAAAGAAAATACAGGTGGCGACGCCACCATAGAATTCCCGCACCATTTGCCGTGACGTCACATACTTTTGACAGAAACTAATCGGTTAAATCGAAGTACATTGTCCTCTGAGGGGGCCAGAGACTTGACATAACGAGTTTGTGGAAATTTCGTCGAGCCAGTGGCGCCAAAATACGTTAAATGCTCTTTGAAACCTTTTACGTCACGAATTACAAAGATCGGCGCGAAATTTAAAAATGAAACCTTGAACTGATTCTCTCCTCTAATAATAAACCTATGGTGGTGAAATAAATTACACAAGTGTTCTCCGAGCACAATTTATCAATCTAAACCAATTCATTGTTTCTCTTTAGTGTCCCTTTAACCGCGGTTAAGGCTGTTCGTGTGACAGCGGTATTAATGGGCGCTGGTTGAAACACAGGGACGCCAACCAAGCTAGTGAGTAAAAAGAAATATTTTTTTCTCAATTTGATGTTTCCGACGTTTCACGACCCACTCGCATTATTTTACAGGGTTTTCTTCCTGCTGTGGGGTCATGCCTATTCTCCATTATGTGCAGAATTCTATCGGCAGCGCATCTGTAGCCCGGTTGACGTTACCGGCTGTAACCTGGATGGGTCAGGATTCCACAAAAAGCCGCTCATTATTATTGGCCTCTAAGCCGAATGCGCAAAAATTGATTCCAGACAATCCGAATCAATACCACAATTATTGGCAATTACGAGCTGGCCACACCGTACTTGACTCAATCACGTCTGTCCTGACGGCGCACATGTTTTGTATTACAGAACATGAAATCGAAAAGAGACAGAAGTTCAGGGGAAGAAGGGGGATTGAAGCGATGAGAAAAATTTGAACAGAGGTAATGTTTCGACAAATTGATTTCTCTTCGTGAAAGCAGCAGCATTGTCTTTACGAATAAAAGTTCACTTGTCTGAACGTTGGCCCCAGCGATTTCTCAACACATTCAGTACATTACATGTATTTCAGTTATAGTATTGGAAGCAAAGACCCACAAAGTTTAAAACTCGCTACGCTGATTTCTATGAACAGGAACGAACCTACAATTGCTTCATATCATTTCAACTACATACCAAAAGTAAAATATTAACAAATTATGTAGCCGAACCAACACACACTCAAAACTTTCATTACAAATATTTCGCCGGCAACAGTCGCCTGAGATCGTAACTGCGTCTACGCGCAGTTGCGTTCTTTGCCTTTCGCTTCCTGTTAACCTGTGACGGCTCGTTGTCGGAGTATTGCAGCTTCCACATGCACCAATCGTGTTTGTCCGCCGCCAACTGCTTCGAGTGCGATAACACCAACTAATAAAACTGCTGCAGTAAGCGCTGCAGAAAGGCAACGATGGCGATGGTCGAATGTCGTGCCTTGGTGGAGCGAGACAGAGGCCAGTGGGACGTGGAACACCTGCGCGCGTTCCTGGCTCAAGCTACGAACGGGAGGCTCAAGCCTCCCGTACTGCTGAAGAACGGTAGTAGTGTAGGCATGAGCACAGGGGAGGTTGCCTTATCACTCGGGAGCGGACACCATGCCGTTTCTTTTCTTAATTGGCGCTGCCTTGAAGAAATGCATATCGAGTACCACTGTTTACTCTGTGCTTGTTGATGTCATCTTTGCGCGGGATTCGCGATACGCTGTGTCCAGGCATATGTAAACAACTGCACCTGCCTCAATGGTTAAATCATCATCACGGGCGCTGCTCGCCGCAGATGGAGACGTGCCATTATATATAGGCGTCAACGTGGGTGCATCCACGTCAAACGGTGCTTTAACAGCCAAACACCAAAAGATGTTATACAAGCTCTCATGTATCGCCACACAGTAGGCATTACATCTCTGAAGATAGGTTTCACTGTCGTCTTTTACCGATTCCTATGACGGACGGATCAGCCATGCTTTCGTTTCCCTCCATGCCGTGCCCTCCTCGCCGTCGAAGCTTGCCCCGCGCGGGGTCGCTTATAGTGAACGCCTTTGTGGGCGACGGCAGTCCGCCGTTGCGACACAAGAACGATGGGGCAGGCTCTGCGAACGTTCCGCCTACGAGACGAGAGAATTTTATGTTGAATTCCAATGGCAGAGTCGGAGCAGCCGATGGACGCTGCGAGCGAGCACTCGACTGTGCAACGCCTCCAAATCCGCGATTGGAAAACAATCCGCGCCGCCGGAGCAAGCATAGGAGCAAGAAGGAGGCGGAAGTGCTTCAGTTGCCCAGAATACCTTGCTTGTAGTTGGATTGGATTGGATTGGATAAACTTTTATTTGGTCCTCCAAAACACAGATCAATGTATCGCGGGCCGCTCCCACGTGGGGACCGAGAGGCCGAGCCCCTCAGCCGCCTCGCGGGCTTGGTGGACAGCCCAGAGTTGTTCTGCCAAGGACGGGCTGCGGATTGCCGCCTCCCATCTGGCAGAGGTGATGTTAGGTAAATGAGCGAATTTGGTACACTGCCAGAGCATGTGGTCTAGGGTAGCTATTTCCCCACAATATGGGCAGAGATTACTTGGGTATAGTTCAGGGTAAATAATGTTTAACATTTTCAAGGTGGGATACGTCTTAGTTTGCAATAGCCTTAATGTAAGTGCTTGGGGCCTAGTGAGATTTTTGTGAGGTAGAGGGAAAATCCTCCGGGATAGATAAAAATGCTTAGTGAGCTCGTTATATGTTGTGGGAATTTCCCAGTTATCCCCTTCACCATTAGAACGCATGCCCGGGGAGGCGCGGTTGGAGAGGTCTCGCGCCGCCTCGTGTGCTGCTTCATTGAGATTGGGAGGGGAATCCTTGATTTGACCAAGGTGAGCCGGGAACCAACTCAGCAGGTGATGCGTGATTTCCTTGCCTTGTAGTATTCGTAGCGTTTCTCCCGAGACCGTACCATTTGCGAAGGCCCGTAGTGCTGCGCTTGAATCACTGTAGATGACTTCGATATCCTCCATCATCAGTGCTAATGCAATGGCAACTTGTTCCGCAACGATTGGGTCCTTCGTCCTGACTGTCACTGAGTTGACGACTCGGCCAGCCCGATCGACCACCACGGCCGCAAAAGCTTTCCGATTGGCGTGGGAAGCCGCGTCGACAAAGGCGACCCTTCTTTGCTCGTTTGAGACCTGACAAAGTATGGTCCTGGCCCTCGCTATTCTTCTTGCAATGTTGTGCTCCGGATGCATGTTTCGTGGTATAGGAGATACCGTGATGTTTTCCCTGATCTTTTCGGGAATATCGTTGTACTTCAGTTTAATCGCCATTGGGTTCTGGTCCAGCTCCTGCAGGATCTTCCTTCCCGACCTTGTTGTAGATAGCCTCGCTAAATGCGCTCTCTCTTGGGCCTCTGCTATTTCTTCGAGAGTGTTGTGAATGCCAAGCTCTAGAAGACGTTCAGTGCTGGTGTGTATGGGTATGCCCAGGACCCTCTTGGTAACCTTCCTGAGGAGTGCATTAAGTTTCTCGGACTCTGCTCTCGACCAGTTGTGCATTGCTGCCTCATACGTGAAGTGACTAAGGACGAACGCATGCAGCAACCTGATGAGGTTGTCTTCCATGAGCCCATGTCTTTGTTGGCCACTCTGCGTATAAGGCGCACCGCGCTGTCGGTTTTCCAGGTTAGCTTGGCAATAGTCTTTCTGTTAGCACCGTTAGACTCGATCGTCATGCCTAGGACTTTGATGGCATCGACCCTCGGGATGGCATCCCCGTTACTTGTACGTAGGTGGATGTCTATCTCGTTCAATGGTTTCCATCCCCTGGGATTTGGGCCTCGACGTGTAGTCCGATACAATAGTAGTTCTGACTTGCTCGTGGAGCACCTGAGCCCGGAAGGACGAAGGTATCCCTCTGTGATGTCAATCGCCTCTTGCATGGCGCTCTCAATCTGCCCCTCGCTTCCTCCTGTGCACCAGATGATCATCCGCGTAGATGCTGTGCTTCAACCCCTCGATTCTCGATAATCTCTTCGACAGCTCAATCATGGCAAGGTTGAACAGCATTGGGGAAGTCACTGCACCTTGTGGCGTGCCCCTTGCTCCTAGTTCAATTTCTGCGGTCTCGATATGTGCAACCTTCATCACTGCTTTTCGATCTGTTAGAAAGGACCACACGTAGTCATGGAAGACTTTCCCAAGACTGAGCTTGGAAATCGCTTCGAGTATGAACGAGTGGTAGATGTTATCGAACGCTCTTTCTAGATCCAGGCCCAGAATGGCCCTCACGTCTCTGGTTTTGTTGTCGATGATCTGGTGTTTGATAAGCTTCATTGCGTCTTGAGTGGATAGCCCTGCCCTGAATCCAACCATACTGTGTGGATAGATGTCATTATCTTCCAAGTACTTGTTTAGCCTGTGCAGTATGGCATGTTCTGCAACCTTGCCAATACATGATGTCAATGATATTGGCCTCAGGTTGTCTAAGCTAGGGGGCTTCCCTGACTTTGGAATAAGAACCGTGTTGGCCAGCTTCCACTGCTCCGGCACTTTGCCGTTTCTCCATGCCTCATTGACCATATTCTTTAGGGTCTCAATTGAATCGTCATCGAGGTTACGAAGTGCCTTGTTTGATATACCGCCCGGGCCGGGGGCCGATCTACCGTTAAGATCATGCAAGGCTCTTCGTATCTCCTCGACGTTAAAGTCGCCTTCCAGACTTGGATTGGGCTTACCCTGGTACTCTCCGCTTGGTGGTGCCAATCCTGTTTTGGTTGGGAGGTACTTATGCACCAACCGCTGTACGACTTGCTTTTCCGTAGAGGCCCCTATCTCTTCATGCAAGATTCTAGCGATGACATGCCTTTGATTCGTTTTGGTGTTGTTTTCGTTGAGGAGGTGTTTTAACATATTCCATGTCTTGCCGTTACGCATCTGACCGTCAACTGAGTTACAGATTTCGTCCCATTGCTGGATAGTGTGCGACAATGTTCCTCTACTGATCTGTTTACCTCAGCAATCTTCTTCCTCAACCTTCGGTTCAGTCGCTGACCCTTCCATCGGTTCAACAGCGCTTGCTTTGCCTCAAGAAGATGAGCGAGACGGCTATCCATTCTCTCAACCTGAAGATCCGTGATAATGGTCGAGGAGACAGATTGGATGTCCTCTTTAATCTGCTTGACCCACTGCTCTAAGCTTGGTCTGTGGTCGTCTTGTTCCCTTTCCGTCCTTAACTTTCTGAACTTATCCCAGTCTGTGTAGTGGAATTCTCTCTGCTTCTTACGCTCCGCGGGGAAGGTGGTGGCAAGAATGCAGTGGTCACTCCCTAGGTCTACAGCGAGGTTCACCCACTGCGGCTTCGTGATGTTCTTTACAAAAGTAAGGTCGGGGGTGGAGTCCCTGCAGGAGGATGTACCAATCCTAGTTGGGAGGCTCGGATCGGTGATTAGGGTGAGATCCAGTTCACTGGTGATTTGCCAAAGTCTATTTCCTTTGCCAGTGTTGTATTTGTAGCCCCATGTATGGCGAGGGGCGTTGAAGTCACCAGCTATGACGAGTGGACATGTCCCGGCGATACTGACAGCTTTCTTTAGAACCGTCTTGAACCCTTGCTTCTGTTCCTTTGGACTGCCTTAAATGTTAAGTATAAAAATGCTCTGGCGATTGCTGGTACCCGGCACGATCTCTACCATGACGTGTTCTAACTTGCCCGTGTCGATCTTGAGGTCGTGTGTAACGTGCGTTAGTTTGTTGCATATGAGAGTGCATACTCCCCTCCCTTCGGGGTTCCCAATTACAGGCCGGAATCCGGGCAGCACTGCTTGCGATGAAAGGGTTTCCTGTAACAGTACGATATGAGGCTATTCTTTACTATTCCTGATATACTGCTGTAGAGTTGCCTTATTTTTAAGGTAACCTCTACAGTTCCATTGCCAGATACAGAATGCCTCATTTAGCGCCGCCATCATGGTTACAGAGACTGGCAGAGCCTGGTGCTGTACCCGGCGACGGGTTTGTTATCACCAGTGTTGGTGGCCGGAGAGGTGAGTTTGAGGCATGTGGAGGTACTACTGTGTTATGTAGGTAGGCTTCGACTGTTGTGATGCGTACATTCATATGCTCTTCTAGTGTCGCGACGCTTGATTGTAGCTTGCCCATCTGCTCGCTAAGATTTGCTACTACTTTGCTGAGCGTGTCTAGGACGCCTTTCATCTCTGACATGGTCGTTTGCTTGGCCTCCGCATGTTCTACCGTTACTACCCTCTTTTTTGGTGCTCTCGAGTCCCCCACCTCTTTCAGCTACAGGGACGTCAACTGGCTTGGGCGTCTGCTGTGAAGACTTCGTGCTCGTTAGCGTAGTGAGAAGACTTTTGATTTCTTTTAACTCTGCTAATAACCTCTCATTCGATTTTGCAAGCCTCGCGTTTTCCTGCTCTAGCTGTGCGATTGTATCATTATCTGGCAGCTTACCTGTCATCACCTCTGCCACTCCGTTGTGCGCTCGCTCAGCCCAGCTGCCTTTCGTTGCGTCTGCATGCGTCCTCGCTGGGTTTGAATCCGTGATCTCGAACTGGACGCCGGGCATCTGGCCACTCGGGCGGCTTCCAGGTTGCTGCTTCCCCAGAGGGCGGCCTCGAGAGCTCGAGCGCCCCCGTGATTGGGAGCGGTCCCTCGATCTGGAACCTTTTCAGGAGCGGGCGCGCCCCCTGCAGTGGGGGTGCCCATCCTGTCCTTGTGTACTCTGGATGCTTTGGGTCCCGATGCCTGGGAACTGCTGCTCGTCCTTGAGGTCTGGACTCGATGTCATTGATTCGTCACGTGCTTGTGCGGCTGCTCGCGATCTTTCCCATCGTCTGCGTCTGACGACGTATGGCACTAAGAACCTGTTCTTGCACTCCTTGTCTGCTGTGGGGTGGTGACCGCCACACAGCTTGCATGTTGGATCGCACTGGTGCTGCTCATCTGGGTTCTTTATCTCACAACCTCTGCAGATGGTTTCACCTGGGTTTGGATTGACGTCAGCTCGATGTCCCAGCTTCCCACAGACGTAACAAATGTCAACGTGTTTGCGGTAAAGGGAGCACTGTAAAAGCGAAGGACCATATCTCACGAACCTCGGTACTTTGCGTCCTTCGAACGCTATAATGATTGTCCCAGTGTCCTTGATCCTCTTGGCCTGCAGTGCCAGCGGGTTGTTCGCGTTCACAATCTTTCGGTTCAGAATGTCCTGGGTGTCGCTTATGGGGATCCCACGAATCACTCCTTTACACGTGTCGTGGGGTGCCGTGGCGTACGCGCTAACCTCAAACACTTTGCCGCCAATGTCGATATTCTTGACCTTGAGGTATCTTGAAGCTCTATCTTGGTCCGGGGTGCTTGCCACCATGATGTTCTGCTGCAAATTGGGACAAATGTTGTCCTGCATGGCCTCCTCCTCTTCGACGCCGGCCGCCAATACTATTGCGTCAGCCATGATTCCAGCGCCAATTCTGGAGATGTCTAGTCCTCCTCGTGGTCGTATCACAATTTTGCTAAAGTCCTTGGGCAGCGGTGGCATGCGCCCCGCTTTTACGATCCTGTTCTTGGTGTCATATCCACTACGACTGGCTCGGGCGTCTCCCTCAACGCCAGCCTTGGTCGAGCCCTTGGCCCCGGAAACGCCAACCGCGGCTACCTTATTCCTTGAGCGTCTCATTTCTGCTGCTTTCCATCCTATATCTTCCGTGCAATCTTCTGGAGAGATGTCCTCTCCCTCTACTTGGTATTCCATCCTCAGTGGCCGCTCCACGGACGCGCAGTGCGTTGAGTCACGTTGGCGCCGAGCTGGCGCATCGGCGGCAATCGCGTCCTTGGTTAGGCTGAAATCCTCCGGCGGCGTGGTCCGAGTAAAATGTCGCAAAAATTGCTTAATGTCCACCTACCGGCACAAAGTTGGTATCCGCTTGTTCCTTGAAACCTTAGACACAAGATGTGACTAAAATTTCGGCGAAAAATCCGCGGATTCCACACGAAAGCATTCTTGCAAGCAGGAGCCGATCTACCCGCGTCCACACAGCGCGGTCCCGGCCGAGCGTCCTGCTTGTAGTTTTTCTCTTCTGCTAAATCCACTGTCGAATTCCCGCTCGTACGCGGCAGTTTCAGCGTCGCTGTCACTATCCGATGAATGGCTCGTGCAGGAACTGGAGTTTTCTGACCCGGAGCTGTCGCTATCGATCAGCGGAAGCAATGCCACGCGATTTGCCCAGACGTCCATGTCGTCCGCCATTACTGTCGAAACACGCGATAGCGGCAGCGCTCCCAAGCAGGCAAACGTGTTAAAGGAAGTACGTCACGCCGAGTTCCGGTCGACTCCGCCGAATTTGGCGGAGCAACTTTTCCTCCTCCTCGGAGTGACTCCCGCTCTGAATCCACTCCCACTCTCCCATTGGACCGTTTGACTCCCGCCCTCGCTCTGCCATTGGAACACACTTGCTCCGAAGGAAGCAGAAAAGCTTGCTCTGACTCCGCCATTGGAATTCAACATTAGGCAATTGGAATAAAAACTACTCGTAAGTTCCAACGAAACTGGAAATTAGCGAAAAATTTTAACGTAAACGTATTACCCCTTACAGTTCCGATATGCAGTGAGCACGTTATTATGTTACCAAATAATGTGGCGCGTAACCGGTAACACTGATTAGGTACGGCATTAATGATGCTATGTTCAAGATCAAAATATGGTTGCGCAACAATTACTTTCTACGGTGTGCACGTTTTTAGTGCGCAGATGAGCAGGGAATATTTTCGGAAATAATTATGCGCACAAAAGAAGACGAAATGCAGCGGGGCGCGTGAGACTGCGCGAGGACGCGTTCTTCCAGATTTTTTCTCTTCTTTAAATCTTGCGTGTTTATATGTAAAGGCTAAACATTTCATTTCAACTTTTTCCTTCACTAAGTGAATTAGTTTCCTAAGCAAAGCACCGTCCGCTTCATGGCCTATCCCCCGCAGTGGGTTGAGCCAAAGTACTGAGGAACCAACCAACCAATCAACACGGGGGACGCCCGGCTGCCGGACGCGGCGTTTAGGCTTGCGCGATCGGAAGATCTTGCCGCCAAGCAGCGCGTCGTCGGCGGCCTGGTCGACCATTCAAGCACTTCCGGTATCAGCCCACCTGGCCTGGCTCCCCGCTCGAAGGACGCCAGGCGCGGCACGGCCAAGCATCGTAAGCGTGAGCGGGATAGCCACCGAGTGTTTCGCGTAATGCCATTTTGATCTGGTCGTTTTATCATCGTTAAATAGCTTCCAGCATAGAGCAATGAGATGTAAGGTCGTAGAAAAAAGTAAGAAAGACAGATGCGCCATTTTGTGTTTGCTGTTTCTAAAGAGTGATTGTTTTTTCGCGTACTAATTCAGGTTTTCACGATAAACTGAGTCGGTTGAAATCATTCCGGGCACCACTAAAGTTAGTCCCACCGCCTCCCGAATTCGTCTAGCGGCCCGCCATTCAAATCGATACCACTGCCTTCAGTTTACTTGCAGCTGAAACGAATGTGTGTGTGTGGGGGGGGGGGGGGTGCGTGCGCGTGTGTGTATGTGTGTGGTGTGTGTGTGTGTGCGTGCGTGCGCGTGTGTGTGTGTGTGTGTGTGCGTGCGTGCGTGCGTGTGTGTTGCCATAATGTCATGAATATGAACTGCAACATTACAGAGTGCTCGAATGTTTATCACAGGCTCGCTTAACCATGTCATTCCTTCCACTAAGTTGAAACACGAAACACAGAGACAAGGGAATGACTAGCAGTGCCGACTACCGACTAATCGTTAACTTTACTAGGCACAAAGCGAACTAAACTTGCAAACGTGCTCATCAGACTGTACGCGAGACACATGCCATCACGATATATGTCGACCAAGAAAGGCTATTTCCGAAGCACACAGCGTGAGCATTCATCACGGTGACGGCGGTCATATATTCGATGGAGGAGAGAATGATTGAGGCACGTGTTATAGTGAACTAGAATATACTATAGAGACTCCTACGTGCGATGGACAACAAAAGATCAGAACATGCATGATAGATTAGTGCTTTAGCCGCCAAGAACTGAGCAAGAAGGGGCATTAATAAGACATTCGTATATAACTAAAACCATGAAAACAAGATGAATAACTCAGGTTTCAAGGACGAGTCCAATAATTATGTATATCACCCATAAATATAATATTTATTTATTATCAGAATAAGATCGATAACCTTGTCATTTATTCGCGAGAGACATAACAATCTGAAGCTGAGGAGGAAAGTGATCGGTAAAGGCAACCAAACATGAAATTTCTGTTATCGATGTTGAGAAAGTTACATTATATAGATTTCCAACCAAACTGATTCGCCGTTTTGAATATTTAACGTGAGGTCCTGTCCTTGTTTGAGCGGGATACCTGACAAGATACAGACAGCTGCTCCACCATGGTCCGTGCGAGAAAAATGCAGCAGAATATACTCCAGTACTTTTAAAGTAATCAAATTGTAGCCGCCGACAAAGCGATTTGCGAGATTCGGGCAGCCGTGCTGTAGTGAACTACTGCGCTGGGTGACGCGCCGCTCGGCCGCTCGCCGCACCTAGGAAAAGGCGCAGTGGCGCCACGAGAAACCCTAGCGGCGGTCCGTGGTGTTTCCGACCACAGAGAGAGGCGCCGCATCCTGCCGGTCTTGCCACTAGAGTATATTCCTGTTCAATATACACGTGTGCTGTGCGATTCGAGTGCACGTTAAGGTCAGGTGGTGTCAGGCGGCGCCTCGTAATTATATGGTGGGTTTGGCACGTAAAAACCCAGCGATAATTTATTAGCGTGAGGAATCTGCCCCATGGCACAAGCAGACTCTTCCCTTCCTATTCGAAATACTTCGAGAAGTTTCTTCACCATTTCGTCGCTCCTTTGGCCAACTATCTTAAAGGGGTCCTGAACCATCTTTCCAAGTAATCATCGAATGACCTAAGTATCGGTGATTATTGTCGTACGAATCTATTGCCACAATTATATCTCGAACCGGTGGAACGCAGGGATTTCTCGCACGCTTTAAGGGCTTTCTCTCTTCTTCCGTGCTGACGAGCGCGCTGCAAGCTACACAAGGGGCGATAACCCGGGAGAAAGAAGTGACATCAGCGCGTGTGGGATGAAACGTCATCGTTCTCTATCGTTGTGGTTCCTTTGCGCGAGTGCGCTCACTGTGTAAGGTTGGAAGACTATGGAGCGCGGCGGCGAGACCCTTTGGCAAGAAGCGCGTACGATCCAAACGGCGGTCTTGATTTAAGTCAGCTATTGGCCAATAGTATGCAATCCATCTTTCGTCGTCAAACAGTAGTCGCCGGCTGCTCAGACGAGCGAATGCACACGTCTATGTAAGAGGGCGCCTCAGAAAATGGCATTTCGCGATCCGCTTCTAAGTAAGCACTCCTTGCCGGACTCGAGTGCGATATTTTTCTGAGCAGTTTATTGCAGCGCCTGCTTTAGGTGGGGTCTTGCTCAGCAAGCCCGAGCGCGGTTTATGAACCCTTTAAAGGGGCCCCGCTTCAAAATTCTACCCGCTTGGCTTTGCATTTAAGCGGGTTTTTCGTATTCTCCTGATATTAGCGTACACATAATTTTAGAGATACAGAAAAAGTATTAAACTTACAATTCCAAAGTGAGAGCCGAAGACAGAAATTCGCTTACCCTTGCGCGCTCCGCTCAATTCCACTGTGGTCGCACGCTGGTTCCAATGAAAACGCGACTTACACCTCGCGGTACAGCGAAATCTTGCACCTTGTGGCCCTCCTACTAACGCCGGCGCTGGACTTTCTGACGCAGTAGGTATACACCACGTGGGCGGAAAAAGCCGACAGTTGAAAAGTACGGATACTTAAGGCTGAGAGTACACTCAAAGCGGGAGTTGTTCTAAGTGCGGAAAATATTCTCGATTTAGTAGATTCGACAGACGCCTCAGATGCACCACCGCATTCGAATCAATTCACTTTATGATCTCATTTCGACTGGATACGTAAAGTTTCTATGCGCGCTCAAATGATTGCGAGAAAACTGTTGAGAGCAAGTTTCACTGCAAGCATCGCCACAGCCGGCACGGCGTTAAGCATTCAGTGTTGCCCTCGTGACGGGACTTATTTCCTTGCAGTGCCCATTATGGCGTCCGTGGACGTGGTCTTTGAGGATATGCGCACACGTGGTATAGGATTGGCGCCTACTGTGTGCGGTACGGCGACGGCCCACATCGAAGGGAGTAGGGTGGCGACGTCTCACTGGCGCGTGGCACTGGTTATCCCAGGTGTCATCAGCGTCGCCATCTTGGAAGGAGTACAGAGCAACGATGGAAGGCTGGTGTGCACCTACACACCAATGCTCCGTTCTCTGTACTATCAACGCCCCATTCTCAGAGTGAGTGGAGTTCCGCCTACAATGAAATAAATGCATTACATGCAGTAGATTCAAAGAATGCAGTAGCTGGTTGTATGAGAAGCTAATCAACAAATGATGACTGTGAAAAAAAGAAAAAGCTACGTCATAAAAAAGGACGCGCATAAAAAATGTATTGCAGAGGTAAAGCGGATGAGGCAAATGTTAAATACTGATATTCGTCTCTGACAGATTCCAGAGCGGAAATTTTTTTTATTATTCGCAAGGACCACCTCACAGGATGGGCAGCAATTAAGTATCACAATTTTGTTTTAAGAAACCACTTCAGTCTAAGATGGGTGGTTTTATCGGAAGACAAGAAGTAAGGCTGACGTGGCAGGTAATTAATTTCCATTAAAGATAACTGAGGAGGGCGAGGTAGATGTAAAATGTCGGCTGATTTTACGGGAAATACTTGTTTATGTCTAATGATAGATGCTTGCATTTACCGGCAAGTTCAGCTGAGCAAACTGCTTCGGAAATAAAGTGATTGATTGTTCTCTAGCTCTTTTTTCTTTTCAGCAAAGCTGTGTCAGGCACATCTAATCTGAAGCGTTTTAATCGAAGCAATAAAATAACGTGTGCAGGCAGGAAGCCAGATAATGGAGAAAATCAAGGATAACCACAAGAAAAAAAATCAGAAGCCTTGAGCTAGCACGTAGTTGTGTGTTTGCTACGTCAAACAGATTCCACGGCGCACTTCGTTGTTGACTAGAGTGTAATGAACAGGTTTTGAATACGGCTATTTCTTTTTAATCTCTGGGAGGGCGAGAACCAATCACACTAATACCTCTGACACAGAGGTATTAATGCGTTAGCTTTTATCTCCATGGCAACGATGTGAAGCGTGATGGTCGCATCGTCAGAAGGTCGCCCTTACGATAAGCAAGCCTGTTGAAGCTTCTCGCTCAGGCAATTCAACCATCTCCTTTGACGGCGAAGGGTGTACTGTCGTCTCCAGACAGCGGTGTTTATCAAATAGATTGCGAAGCTAAGACAATAATGATATTTAGTGACATTAAAAGTCGTTTCTTGGAAGGATTCATTCATAATTTTGCATTTTTTCATACAAATTATGCACGTGAAGGCGCCTTCTCTCTACACTATGCCTCGCGGAAGGGCGCCATTCTGCCAAATGATGTATACCCGTGCCCGTCGCCATCTTTTTGTTGTGTAAATCCACGCGTGTGATGAATGTGCCCTTGCCAAGAATATTTTTGTGTTTGGCGCCATGTTTATCTTTTAGCTGTCCTCTGAGATGCAATGTTGTCGCACTTGCTACCATGTGCTTCCGTGCATTGCTTGGTACGTTCACTCTTCATAACAGCAAAACGCGTGGAAAACTAACGTTACAAGACTGTGGCTGAGCATTCCATATATTGAAATCGAGAATTTGACGAAATCTCGTCTGGTCGGGATGTAATGGCATTGTAGAAAGAAAAAGACAGGACGCCGACCAAGGAGGTGTCAAAAATATAATAAAATAACGTTTCGGCTTCCACACGGAAGCCTCGTTCACTAAGCTGGGAGGCCCAAGCTTCCAGCTTAAGTCCGCTAAAATAATCGCTTGAGGCATCTCGCATACGCAAGAGGTAGATTGCCGTCGTTACGGTTAAGCGTGTTCCCTGTTGTTTGGATAGTCAAAGATTCTAGATAGTGCCGTTTCATCCAGTTCTTTTCCCGGGCGATAACTGAAGCTTGGTCCCAGTCGAAGCCGTGGTGCGTTTTTTCTGCGTGCTCTGCGAGGGCACTGGAAATGACTTTTTTTCTTTTTCACGTCATTCATGTGCTCCTTTAGACGTCGCTCAAAATTTCCGCTTTTCCCCACGTAGACATAATTGCAATCGGCGCAAGGAATCTTATACACAACGCCAGGGAACTTTTCCTTTTTTAGTTTGTCCTTGACGCTGACAAGCTCGTGACGTAGCTTGTGGCTCGGAATATGGGCGACTTGCACATTATATCCACGCAGGACGCGTGCCAACGCTTCGCTGATGTCGGGAACGTACGGAATTGAGGCGCGACGCTGGCTGAGGGAATCACGTGGCTCAGTCGGGCGCAGGGCTCGCTTCTCGGACGAAGCAATAAAACTTCTGGGGTACTTGCACGCTCCGAGTTCGCGTCGGATGCACGCTAAGTCGGAGTCTAAGTCTTCTGGCTTGCTGCAAATTCTTTGGGCCCTTTTAATTAAAGAAAAAGCCACAGACCGTTTGTGGCTTACAGGATTGACGGACGCGAAATGAAGATATCGCCCACTATGTGTGTCCTTCCTGTGAACTTTGAACGACAGATGTTGTCGGTCCCGCTGTACCAATACGTCAAGAAAAGGTAGACGTCCAGAGCTCTCCTCTTCCACGGTGAATTTTATAGCTTCCTCGATGCTATTCAAATGGTCGGTGAATGCGGCCAGGGCGTTTCTCTTTATGACGCAAAAGCCATCATCAACGTAGCGGAAGAATACTTTCGGAGGAGGCTCGAAGGAAGCTAGAGCCCGGCTCTCCACTGATTCCATAGCAAGGTTTGCCGCAGTTACGGATATCGAAGCGCCCATAGGAGCTCCATGCAGTTGCTTGTAAATGACACCACGGAAAATAAAGTATGTATTCTTCAAACAGAAATCCAGTAGTCTTGCGAGATCCTGCACTTCAAACACGGTTCGCTCGCCCAGTTTCTCATCAGCCTGCAGGGCAGCTTTGCAGGCGCTCACAGCAAGTGCCACAGGAACACAGGTAAAAAGGGAAACGACGTCGAACGACACCATGATTTCATCGTCATCCACAGTGAGATGGCGCACCTTGTCAATGAAGTCCTGCGAGTTACGGATGAACGTGGGGCAACTTCCAACCAGCGGAGCACACACACGATGAAGGTAACTCGAAAGTTTGCAGAGAGGCGAGCGCGTGAAATCCACGATGTGCCGCATTGGCGTGCCAGACTTATGAATTTTGGGCCGGGCTCTTTATGAAGCCGGGCTCTGGCTTCCTTCGAGCCTCCTCCGAAAGTATTCTTCCGCTACGTTGATGATTGCTTTTGCATCATAAAGAGAAATGCCCTGGCCGCATTCACCGACCATTTGAATAGCATCGAGGAAGCTATAAAATTCACCGTGGAAGAGGAAAGCTCTGGACGTCTACCTTTTCTTGACGTATTGGTACATCGGGACCGACGTCTGTCGTTCAAAGTTCACAGGAAGGACACACATAGTGGGCGATATCTTCATTTCGCGTCCGTCAATCCTGTAAGCCACAAACGGTCTGTGGCTTTTTTTTTAATCAAAAAGGCCCAAAGAATTTGCAGCAAGCCAGAAGACTTAGACTCCGACTTAGCGTGCATCCGACGCGAACTCGGAGCGTGCAAGTACCCCAGAAGTTTTATTGCTTCGTCCGAGAAGCGAGCCCTGCGCCCGACTGAGCCACGTGATTCCCTCAGCCAGCGTCGCGCCTCAATTCCGTACGTTCCCGGCATCAGCGAAGCGTTGGCACGCGTCCTGCGTGGTTATAATGTGCTAGTCGCCCATATTCCGAGCCACAAGCTACGTCACGAGCTTGTGAGCGTCAAGGACAAACTAAAAAAGGAAAAGTTCCCTGGCGTTGTGTATAAGATTCCTTGCGCTGATTGCAATTATGTCTACGTGGGGGAAAGCGGAAACTTTGAGCGACGTCTAAAGGAGCACATGAATGACGTGAAAAAGAAAAAAGTCATTTCCAGTGCCCTCGCAGAGCACGCAGAAAAAAACGCACCACGGCTTCGACTGGGAACAAGCTTCAGCTATCGCCCGGGAAAAGAACTGGATGAAACGGCACTATCTAGAATGACTATCCAAACAACAGGGAACACGCTTAACCGTAACGATGGCAATCTACCTCTTGCGTATGCAAGATGCCTCAAGCGATTATTTTAGCGGATTTAAGCCTGAAGCTTGGGCCTCCCAGCTTAGTGAACAAGGCTTCCGTGTGGAAGCCGAACGTTATTTTATTATATTTTTGACACGTTCTTGGTCGGCGTCCTGTCTTTCTTTCTACAATTCGATATATTATATGGCAAACTTGACGGCAAGACCAGGGCACGTGTACCACCGTGCACTCTAACATAAATGCAGCAAATCGAATCAATTTTGCCTCCTATAATTTGGCCTCAAATGGCATTTCGATTGTTCTCGAATTTCAGGTGACGGTAGCCGTGGAACGGCACGACATCGTGCATGAAATCATCACGAATCTGCTGCAAGATCCTGCGATCGTTGACATGGGCGAGTATTCGGCTACCACAAACTCCTGTCATCATGTCGTGATGAAAATCCTGACCCTATTGGGGATTCAAGTGCCTACAAGCCTCGTGACTCTGGAAAACCTTCTGAACGCGGCCTCCACGGAAGCCGCTGTTCCCGCGGCCTTCCTCACCGGCGCCGTGGGGGCAGCGGCCGGGGCCAGCGTCTTCGGAAGTTGACTGCAATCCGAGGCGAACTGGCGCTTGATTTGTGCCATGCCTTCCCGACATCCAAGAAAACGCTGCCACCTTGTGGTCGCCTTCTAGGCGCTCGAGTGGAGCCGCGCTGCATAAAAATCACCGGGCGGCAATCACGCTATCTGTCTCCGGCTATCTTCTTTCGCTCCAGGCTATAACACAAGAGCGCTTGCGTGTGCACACGCACCAACATATGTGCGTGCGCAATGCTTCTATAGCTACGCATTCAATAATGAAAAACCATCGCGTCGCTAATCCAAATTCTAAGTGGACAAATTCATGCGGTCGCGTCACAGAGAAAGTAATTTTGGATGCGGAACTCTCCCCGCGTTTTCGTATACCTCGCAGGATCTCGGAAGCGGGCGTCTTCACGGCGCAGCGATTGCAGTCCTGCACGAAATTGCGCCAAGAGGGATTTGTTGCGCCGTCCTGACAAAGCCGTCGTAAGTTGCCCCAAACAGCGTTTCTAACCTTGTGGGCATCGATCACAGGTGAAGCACGTGCATCCTGTCCTCGGGGCGCAGCTTAATTATGGCAAATATTGGTCACGGGCCAATAATTAAAGATGCCTAACAGTGCTTGCATCCCCATTAAACCGCGCGGCACTGTGACGACGCAGCTTGTGTGGTGCTGGTTGGCTCGACGGGGGATGGCGCTATGCCCCCCCCCCCCACTTCAAGGCTAATCGGCGGCGACCAAGTGGCGATGATTAATCGGCTGACGCCTTCTGCTCGGCAAACTCTGGTAGTAGCTCGTTGCAAGCGTAGCACGGCATGTAATATGGCAATATTCAGCAATAGCGAGTGTGCCACTAACTTCAGGTTCGCGACGGTGCGGAATGAAATAAACTTGCGATATAATAAGGAACGGTACATTACACTCTAATCACGGTAACGTCTACGACAGCATAAAACGGCAAGTAACTTATAATTTAAAGTTACGTGGCCGTTACAACAATTTTATTTCTTAATTTCTCTCTCACATATAGATTACATTGACAGTAGCATGCCATTTTAAAGGCTAAAGCACCGCGATATGCACTGTAACAGTTATATTGTAACTTATACAAATAGTGATTCATCCATCAGGTGACCTACACTATGGAGTGGAAGTTTATTGATCAATGTGTCACATCGCGGTCTGTCTTGTTCAAGGCTGGCTTTATCAATTGAACAGCGGATGATGTACACACAGAACGGGTCTTAACAGCAGAAAAGCAAATCATAGAAGCAGCGATTTTAGATTGCGGGATACTGTGGCAAGCGATGGTGGGGTATTAGTTAAAACTGGAGTTCAATAAACTGAGCCCGCTTCCAAAACACGTAATTTAAGAAGTGGCATAAAATTCGCACAGACATGGGCAGACGCACAAGAACGAGATACCTTCTTATGTTGGTTAAATTTATTGCTAAATAGCCTCTTAAGTTGCTCTTACATCTTTTTCGGCTTTAAAATTCATTTGCCCCCGTGAAGCTCCGCTAATAGCGGAGAAGAGGATACATCAGATGGTAAATGGCGACACGATAAAGTACGGTGAGCACCCGACAACCGACAAAATTAAACTAACGATGCCATCGAAGAACCATTCCGCGGCGCGAGAAAAATTATTCCAGGACTCGCAATACAATTATGCTGTCTAATGAAAAACGCAAGCAAACTGAAGGGCTCAAATCTCTTTGTTAAGAACGATTACTGAAAATCAACGCTAAAGAAACGCAGTCTGCTCTGGCACAGCGCAAAGACCGAGATAGAACAAGGGAAAAGAATCAACCTGGTACACGATAAACTAAAGATCGATAAGGATATGTATTTTTGGGACGAGGTGCAAAATAGGCGGGTAAAAATGACCGGCTACAAAATCACCGCGCCCCAACAGTCTAAAACCTGACGTAATGTACATGCGCACAAGCAACTTCGTCTACTTAATTTGAATGCCCGCAGTGTTATGAATAAAACCGAGCCCCTCGAAATCCTGCTACTGCAGTACGATCCTCACATTACTGTAATAACTGAGACGTGGTTACATGAACAGGTCAATGATGGCGACATTTTTCCGCCTTCCTATAGGCCCTTTTAGCCGCCAGGGTGCGCCACCACCGTGTCACCGGATGCGGCGGCGACTCGACCCCGGACGGCTTCCGGTTTGCCCGTGTTTTCCTCTGTTTGCGTGCGCTTCGACCGTCGGACCAGTCGGACTGCGGAAAAATAACCCAATTTTGCGGTATTCCTGGCGCTCCAGCCGTCTCCTGCAATGGCCTCGCGACGCGGGTCTTGTTGTATTGTGCCTGGGTGCAGTTTGCGCTCGGGAACTAATCTTCTCTCCAAAGTGCGGGCGTTTACATTCCCTGCTGAGGATGAAAGAAGAAATGCTTGGATTGCTGCAGTGAAACGTGATAACTGGCGCCCTACGAAAGGCTCACGGATTTGTTCAGCTCACTTCGTGCAAGGTAAATCATTTTGAAACCTTGATCACCTAGCCAAGCATGCCTTGCAATGCGGATCGCGAGCTCTGCAGCCTACAGCACGCTAAAACCGCAGTAACACGTGTTATGGTGCGATCGCGCCTACTACATCGCCGTAACGTAGTGCTCCTGTAGTTTTTACAAGGTTAAGAGTTCAGTATTCACTTAGCTCGCGCTTTCTAGTTCCGGACGCATTGGGCTAGAACTTCTAGCAGTGACCTTTGGCTCTGGAACTCGCTTTGTTTTTCTCGCGAGTGGTCTGTAGGGGAGCACCAAATTCGCGCGCTACTAAGGTCGGCGGCGTGTTGGATTTCTTGGAGGCACGCATGTAACAGTAAGCTTCGTTAATGAAATTCAGTTAGCGCAAACAGTAGTGTAAGAACTTTTGCGCATTGCATAGCTACATGTATTCTTCGAAACGCGGCGACGGGCTGTACTTTATGATGCTTTGGTAGACAAGTGAAATTTTACAGAGTATGGTCATGCAAAACGTTTGCAAACATCTGGATCCTTGAGGTTATGCTAGTGTGAATCCAAGCAAGATTTACATGAACTTACAGGCAGGAGAAGCTCGTACATTATATTACAGAAAATTAGGATAACAGAAAGAAAAGGAACAAAAATGTAACATCCAATGCACTTGAACGTTTATTTGATGTTATATGAATTATGCATTTCATAAACAAGTAAAACCATTTATTACATTTCTACATCCGTTAAAGAACGGCGTAGCAAGTTTTCATAAGGGAGATGATTCAAAAGTGTTAATTCAGTTGTCTGTGATAGCATTTAATCTTCATGAGTAAAGCTTTCTGTTGTTTCATTTGAAGTGAGAGATCACTCCATGAAAATTTGCAAGCACTAGGTAGAAATATACATTTCTTACTAAGTGCTTTAAGGAAGTTTCCACATTGATAGCCTCGTGTTTTGAACAACCAAAACATCAAAGCTTAATAATAGACAACTTTGCCAACCAAACAGTTGTATGCCTTTATTGTAGTTTTATAATTTATCAGCACACAATCAGCCTTACTGATTTTAAGTTGCATGGCAGAATTTGCACACAAACTCTTGCAAAAAAAAAACAATTGTTCCTTGTGGCTGATGCCCCCTTTTTTTAGTAGTTCAATGCTTTTAATTTGTTGCTTTAGGGAACAATGACCAACTTCCCATTTCTTTGTGATTATTTCAGCAGTTTTTTTATTCTCTGTCAATGTCCTCTGCAGGTAAACCATCATCCAATCCAAGTCACCCAGACTACATTCCAACATTGTTTCCATACCGTACTCATGGAAACTTGCAGCAGAAGCTTGATCGTTTCCAGCGCACTAACAAGAGATGTGCTGCTCAAGTGGATGCCGTAGCTTCAGCTGGCTCTCAGACAAGCGACAATGCAGGTTCTGACAGCAGCAATGGGGCAGTGGACGCTGAAGCAGCATGCGATGCTTCAACAGAGACCATTCTTTCAATGCAAGATATTTCAGTGCAAATTCTGGAAAACGAAAAAAAACAAAAAGTGTGTCAGATGTTTAGAACTAGAGTTGGAAGCCGCCAAAAACGAAATCGCCACGCTAGAAAAGCTTAAAGTGCCACTGGACCATGCAAAAGTTACTGAGGGCATCGTTACAAAAACAAACAAGAGTGTAAAATTTCACACAGGACTAGTATCCATTGCCATGTTTAACTCATTACTGCAGATGTTGTTGTCCATTTGGCATCCTCGATCCATGACTCGCCTCAGCCATACCCAGCAGTTTATTTTGGTATTAATGAGGCTGCGGCTTGGCTTGCTGACACAGGACTTGGCTGGAAGATTTGGCATATCGTCAGCTACCGTGAGCTCAGTTTTCCATTCCTGGCTTGACGTCCTAGCTGCAAACATGAGTAAATTAGTTATTTGGCCATCCCGACGTGCAATTAATGCCAATCGCCCATCTTCCTTTAATGACACACTTTTCAACAATGTAAGAGGCATCATAGATTGCACTGAGGTGTTCATTCAAAGGCCTACATCAATGACGGCAAGAAGCCAAACATTTTCAACCTACAAGCATCACAACACAATTAAACTGCTTGTTGTGATATCTCCCTATGGGGCAATAACATTTGTTTCGAAGGCGTGGGGAGGTAGGGTCTCCGACAAGGAACTAACATTGCACAGTGGACTGCTTGATTTAGTGGAAGAAGGTGATGTCTTTCTGGTGGACAGGGGATTTCGGTGCGAAGAAATGTTTGCCGCAAAGGGTGCATCGATCCTGATGCCGTCACTTACAAAGAAGCGAAGACAGCTCCCTGGTGCTGAAGTCACAGCATCAAGGAAGCTGTCTAGTGTTCGCATACACGTAGAAAGAGCCATTCAAAGACTTAAGGTATTTAGAGTATTTCAGACTGTGCTACCTGTTAGCTTTGTTAAGAGGGTAGGCGATGACGGCTATGCCACAATTGACAAGCTGGTTGTTGTATGCAGTGGCCTTGTAAATCTGCAGACTCCAATTATTAATGGCAGTGATAATTCGAATTCTGAACATGTTTGAATGACAGTGTAATATGCTCAAGGCTAAAGCAACAGAATAACATATCATTAGCATCCCTCATGCAGGTAAGAAGCAATGTTGTGCAAAATAATGGTTCCATCATAGCTTCAGTAAATAATTGATTTCTGGGGGCTCTACATACCAAACCATGATATGATTGAGAGATGTCGTAGTGGAGGGCTCCGAAAATTTCAACCACTTGGGGTTATTTAACGCGCACTGACATTGCACAGTAGACAGGCCCCAACATTTCGCCTCCAACGACTACAGTGGCATCACTGCCACAAGCTTCTTGTGGGAACAGTTAGATTAGCACAATTTTCATGGCCTGTAGTTCATTTATGCACTGCTTCTTTCGTTTTATTTTCTTTGTGATGTTTTGAAAGTGTTATGTAGTAAATATGTTTTTTGTTTTCTTGTAAACTTGTCAGAACCTGTGCTGAACACAAGTGCTTTTTAAGTGTACCACGGTGTTGCAAAGCAGCACAGATGACGGTTGTTAATGCTCTCCATGTGTAACAGATTTCACACCTGATTTCGTACTAGTTCTTTTATTGTATCCTGCAGCGTTCATTCTTCTTTTACAAAGGTTAAGCATTCCGAGAGGTTTTTTTCTTTAAAGCGGAACATTCATAGCAATTAAATGCTATTCCAGCTTGCAGTGAACACGATTTGTTAGTGTACGACACGATTTGTTAGTGTACTGGTAAAAATACTGCACTGTGTTGCGGGGTATCACATGAGTCGCTCTTTTGACCACATAGTGGCTGTTTAGCACATGTGACCAAGAAGTAGACTATAAAAAGGAATGTGTTATCTTTTTCTTCCAGGGTTGTATTGCACTGTGTAATTGGCTCTCCTGAGAGAATGTGTGCAATATTCTGTGTGTCACCTTGAATTCATGTTCCAGAATTATCTAGCAAGTGTTCATGCGAGATATATCTTATGAATATGATGTCACATGCACATGGAACTGATGTAGTTAAATCGTCATTCTGTCATGCTTTTGAAAAAAAAACTGAAGCCGATTTTCACTATGTATGAGTTACACTATTATACTGTATAATACTTATATATGTTTTGTTTAGAAGAGTTGTTGGGTAACTTTTCGTGTTTTTGTTTCATGTGTGCATTCCAACACGAAATCAACATTCAGCAGTGTACCAAGAGGCCTGCTTTTGAATGGGTACTCTGCACGTGAGCAAATAAAACTTGAAGTTCTGCTTGTTCACAACTGTATCAGAGTGAGTAAATGTTTTTCTGGGCATTTCACCACAAAAATCATGATCAGCTTGCTGCGAATGGGACTTTTAATGGTGCAAAACGTTTCAACTAAAAAATCTTTAAGCATCCTCTGGAACAAAACTTTATTCTTATGGATATAGTTCATGACTATGGTGTAGTAGTCATCAGTTACAATATGTCTTGGTATGAAATTGCTTTAAATCAAATTAAAAAGAGAGGTTGCTCACACGCTTGAAGCTATGTTATCATTTGCTTTGGCATTTAACGCACATCCATGGATTAGCCACCCTCCTCAGTTTTACGCATCGTAAGTGAAAACAGGCACTACAAGCTGAGCACTCTACAACACACCCTGCTCTGGCACCATGACAATGACATGTGAGCTTGGCATTTTCAATTTTTTGCAATAGTTTTCCGCACTGAATCTCGGGGAAAACATGATGAAAGAAAAAAGATTTTGCCTTTAATATTGCGTCTTCCCAGAACTTTCTATCAAACTTTATAATTTCAACTGTCATGGCAGGACCAGTGAAGACAACAAAATATGCTTTGTTTAGTCCTGCGGCAGCCATCTCTGCTTGTACTTGCATGTAGTATGCATGGTTTCGCTTCAGCTTCATCACGTCATCAAGAAATGGCAAACATTTTGACAAATCATTCATAGAAGCATCTTTCACTGAAGCAGGGCATTTAACTTCTAGAATTGCCTTCTCACAACAGCTACATGACAGAATAGCGTCAGGTGATGCAGCAAGAAACGGAAGGTCTCCTAGTACAAAAAGGCCACATTCGTGAAGCTGTAAATTCTTGTGCTTTTTGGCTTCATGTTCAATGAACGCTTGTTTAGCTTTCGGCTCCATATCGCATCCCCATCTAATGCTTGCGACTCGGGGTGCCTTTATGTAGCCCATTATTTGTGCGACTAACCCCATGGTGCCAGTTTTACATCCTACAACACGGTGCAATATGGAAGCTGTAATTCGTCCCCTGCGTTCCTCTATCCATCTTGAAGAGCGCGATTGGCCACGTGTTGCTCCTTCAATAGAAGCGCACCTTTCCTTTGACAAGCGCAGTTCCTTGGCTGCCGTTGCGTCAATGCCAGAGTACATGCCTCCAACTGGAAGCTGCGTTGCCAGTTGCTGGTTCACTGCCTGCACAGGACCTTGCTCACTTGTTTCTGGGGAAGAATCAGTTTCCTCGCTATCAGAAATCGAGCTGATGAGCAGTGTGCTTGGTTCAAGTGACTGCAAGAGTGAAAAGAAATGCATGAATATTACAGGTTGATGAGGAGCTGCATTTTAGAAATGGAACTTTTTAAGCTTGTTGACATAAGTATGAAAAACACCTAGTGCTGAGAAATCGGGAATGTCTCATTAAGATATCATCCACTGCTGAACTATACGTGCTCACATGATGGGATGGAGTTGAGCAGTCTTACTTTTACTTCATGAAACAAGCTGTGCAGTTGCTCCGTACTCCAAGTGGGTACAGCTTCTTTGGGTCTTGGTGTTTCATCTGGTACACCTTGTCCAATTTTCGGCTTGAAAAATAATATGTCACTAACTGGAGCCGCCTGAAAGCACAAATTTTTTGGTTTACCTGTAATACTGAAGCACACAATGAACAAGCATAACCGTGATACTTACTGCAGCTTTCTTCGTCACCTCAATCCACCCACAGGCGGTATCTGTTGGTGACTGCTTGTCAAGGCCGTACCTGACAGTTGCCTCCACATTAAAAAGCAAGGCAGCAACATGGGTACAGCATTCTCCAAGACTGCAAAACAACGGCAGAAGCACTTTTTAAAGAATGCATGGAAATACATGGCTGGTAATTTAAGTTTAACACTAGTTTGTGAAATAAATGCACTCGTGGTAATGCCAGAAAAAAAAAAAAGGATGTGAGTTCGAGGGGAAGTGGGAAGGAGCACCATGCATTTTGTTTGTTTTCGTTAAGCATGTGTAGGGTGCGTCGACACACTAAGTTGATCTATGCAATAAAATGAAACACTGTACGCATTCAGAAGCTAAAAGCTCGGCGCAGCAAGCATGGACACTTTTCTTCAGATCGCGGACGCTTCTTCAGTGACTTCATTTTTGCCGATTCAGATTCATTATGTTCTCAGACTGCATGCATGCAGTCTCCCTGTTTCTCACCTTGCACATCCACAAAAGGACGGGATAGGTGCAATACATTAGCATCTTGAGTGCATCTTTTTCTTCCATCTTGCCCACTGTGTGTCTTTTCTTAATGTTTGACGCAACATGCACTGTACCGCAGAACGAACCCACCTTTCTAAACTTATGAAACCTAGCCAAAATAATGGATTAAATTATGGACCGGTCAAGGAAAAGAAACTACTCTCTGCAGCGCCTCCCCCCCCCCGCGCGCACACACATGCACACACACGACTCGAGCGCGGTTAAGCTCGCCGATACTCATTCATGACAACACGCGAAGTCATGTCCACGAACTCATTGCCAACACGTTCAATCAGCTCCTAAGAAACGTTATCACAATGCACTTACCCAGCTATGCACGTGCAGTGAGCACTTGCGACGGCACCGTCGTCCCTCACCACACACCAAGACTGGTACGTCTTAGAAAGAGTTTGGCTCGCCTCCACAGATGCCACGATCAGGACGACACCTTCGCCGAATTTGCCAGCCTTAAAAGACGAGACACGCTTCACCTTCCCGTTCACGAATGAATTGTACGCGTCACTTAGCTTGAAGTTCTTAAATTGTTCTTTGGTGTAGAAGCATACACCCTCAACCAAATAAACAAAAATATCCGCTGCGGACACTGGTGGAATGTTCTTGCAGCCCGACGAGAAGCTGAAACGCACCACATCAGCATCTAGTGGATCGGGCAGCTCTTGGCCCTCGAACATGAGCTTCTGCCGATACCGTTGACGAGCTTCGGCGTCGAGCTGTTTGAAGTACTCACTGGACATTGAGAACCGCTTCCACAGAGCGAAGAAAAAACACGTTAACGTAAGAATTACGACGACCGAGGCAACCGAGGCACGCAGCACACACGACGCAACGCAACGTTCCAACGGGCGGAAGTCGCTCGACCGGAAGTTTGCTGGGTTCAACCAATCAGCGCGCGCGCCCTCTGTTTGTAAACACTGAAAGGGTCTATACGGCTTTTCGTAAGGACAGGCAATCAAGGGGAGGTGGGGTGGCCGTCCTGATCCAACTAAAATTTGATGCTGTCTTGTTGGAGGATGTACTGGAACTTGAATGTATATGTATTAAAGTAACCTTGTGGGGCCACTCATTCATCCTATGCGCATTATATAGACCGCCGGACTCAACTCTTGAATACCTATTAAAAAAGTCACAGTTTCGCCGCAAGGCCGAAGCAATGAATGCGATAGCAAGAAACTAATGCTATATGAAGTGAGGCTCGCCAATGGATACTCTCAGTTTGAACAGCGCTCCTGTTGCAAAGGCAGCCGAAGCAGCGAAGGAAACTAGCGTGCTTCAAGAGTCGAGCTGTGACACTTGATAGTTCGCGCTCATCTTCTGTTTGTTCGTTTAGCGGCGTCCCTTGAGCTCGAGTGGCTTCCGTACGCTCCGTAACATGAGCGCGGACATCACGGTAAAAGCGTGAAACATCCCTCTTCCCCTCAGCACAAGAAAACCGCGCGAGCAGACAGCGGAAGGGCAGGGTTCTTCCTGCGCAAGTAAAGAAGAAGCGAGCGAGCTCGCCGACGACTTTTAAATGCGCCTGTCGCGCTCCTAACGCCATCTCGCTGGTAATGAAGAAACGCTTATAAGCGGAGCCGTCTCTGAGTCCGTCCAGCGATAAACGGTGCGTATATAACGCTCGCCGTTACCTACGTGGAGGATCTGCGTTTCGTGGCGTAGTGGCTAGCGCCACTCGCTGCGGAGGAAGAGGTCCCTGGTTCGATTCCGCGCTTCGGAAGCATTTTTCTGACTTATTTTTCTTTGGGGATTTTATATATATATACATACTTATACATATACGGTGCATGACGGCGGCGACGGCGACGGCAAAATCCAGCCGAGACTGTCCATATAATTGCTATCGCAATAAAATTAAAGGCACACATGTCTAAATACCATGGCAACAAAGTTCTTTTGATTGGTGATTTCAACCTGCCCGGAGTAGATTGGGAACGTTTTGAAACCTTTACAGCCAATATCAGTAATGTAAATGCAGTGTTTGACATCATGCTCGCACATAATCTGGTACAATTGGTTCATGAACCAACGCATTATCAGGGGACTGCTAAATCTATTTTAGATTTGGTATTTATTCCCCGTGATTTCAGTACACACACCGTAGTAATTGATCAAGGTCTGTCTGATCACTACCTTGTGTCAGTTTCTATCCCTCTGGTACCGCTTTCGGAAACTGCCATGTCGTCCTTTCATTGTGTGAAAGTCTACACACGTGCCAATAATGCTTGCATTATCGAGCACCTAGAAGGCTGTCTGAAAGATTTTGTAGCTACCGATGTTTGCAGATTGTGGGACCAATTTAAAAGCATATGCTTCTACTGTATCGAAAAATTTATACCGTCTAAACGTAAAAAGGTGCATAAACATACGCCCTGGATGACGAGAAGCATCATTCATCTCAAGCGTAAAGTTAAAAGATTAAAGAAAAAGCATGCTGACCCCAAATTTATAGCTGACGCTCTAGATAAGCTTGCACATGCCGTGCACACCTCGAAGGAATACTATTTTCATACGTCACTCGCAAACTTCATAAAGAATGATCCAAAGAAGTTCTGGAACTATATTAGCGAAAAAGAGAAATCCATATTACAGGTTTTGGTTAATGGTTCAGTGGTATCTGATCAGGCTGCCATTGCTCAACACCTCAATGAGTATTTTCATAGTGTATTTTCTACTCCTAGTGCTTCCCCATCTGCCATAAATGCGGACCATGCTGCAAATGTAAACTTTATTTCTTATTCTGGTATCGTTGCTATGTTGTTGAACTCGAAGACTAAAACTTCTTGCGGACCCGACAATATTCCCAACATATTTCTGCGTCGCTTTGCAGAGTCTGTTGCAAAATACTTAGTCATCATTTTTCGTGTCTCTCTGTTGTCAGCGAAATTGCCAGAAGACTGGAAGTCGGCACGAATTGTTCCTATATTCAAGAAAGGTGACCGTCTAGTACTACAAAATTATCGACCGATCTCCATAACATCATCATGCTGTAAGCTTATCGAACACATTATAGCTCATAAATTAAATGAATTCTTAGAACAACACTCAGTTTTAACAAATCATCAACATGGGTTTTGAAAATGATTTTCTATACAACACAATTGGTTACTATCGTTCATACCTTTGCAGCTTGTCTTGATGCTAACAGCCAAATTGATGTAATATTCTTAGACTACAGTAAAGCATTCGACACAGTTCCACACGACAAACTAATCATAAAGCTTCGGTTAGTTGGCATACCATAATTATTTATTTCCTGGATCTCAGCTTATCTACGCAATCGCAACCAATACGTTCAGGTGGGAGAAAAGCAATCCGGCTGCCTTCCGGTGACTTTTGGCGTTCCGCAGGGGAGCGTACTAGGCCCCCTTCTGTTACTGGTCTACATTAATGAAATTGTCGATGTAATTAGCACCCCGGTACAAATTCGTCTATTTGCTGACGATTGTGTTTTGTTTAGAGATGCAACCTGCATTAGTGACCAATGTGACCTCAATACTAACTTAGGCAATGTGTCAAAATGGTGTGAACAATGGGGAATGCTTCTTAATGCAAATAAATGTGTGTATCTCCCCATAACGCGCAAAAAAGGCCCATTAGAGTACACATACAATTTAGCTGAAACACCTTTACTTAAAGTAGCCTCCTATAAATACTTAGGCCTAACGTTAACAAGTACCTTATCCTGGAATTTGCACATAAATAACATCTGCTCTGCCGCTTTCCGTAAATTATGTCTTCTCCGCCACAAGCTCAAGACTGCCCCGCCTTGTGTTAAACTGCTCTCCTACTTCACTTCACGTCACTTCACTTTTATTTCCTTAAAGACCTCCTGTAGGGGTATTACATAAGGGGTGGTGTATAACAAAAAAATAACTATACAACGGTGTTTTTAATGGCTTCTGCAAACATAGATGGGTTAGTGATGGCACAAATGGCGTGAGGCAGGCCGTTCCAGTCTTTTGCTGCTCTTACAAAAGAGGCTTGGAATGCAGTGGTCCGGGTACGTGGTATTGCGACTTGTAACGGATGACCAGTGCGATAGGATATGTGCGGAGGGGGCGTGATGTACGGTGGATGATTCAGTGAACTGAAATAAAACATATGAAAAAGAGAGAGGGTGGCACACTGTTGGCGTGAAGCAAGGGTTTCCAGACCTGATTCCGCCTTTAGAGATGAGATGCTGATATCGTACGAATATGCAGAATGAATGAACCTGGTAGTCCGATTTTGAAGTGATTCGAGTTCTCTTATGATGTATGATTGATGAGGGCTCCAGATGGAAGATGCATACTCGAGTTTGGACCTGATAAACGATTTGTATGCAAGCGTCTTGACGTGAGGCGGAGTATGGCGTATGTGTCGTCTGAGAAACCCGAGTGATTTATTAGCAGACGAGATGATGTTAGTAGTGTGATGACGCCAAGACAGGTCATGAGCCAAGGTGATGCCGAGGTATTTGAAAGATTGAACTGATTGTATGGGAACATTAGCGATGGAATAAGTGAACTCAAAAGGGTTACGGCGGCGAGAAAAAGAAACAAGCTTACATTTATTAGGATTTAAGTTCATTAACCAATGGTTACACCATGTTTGTATGTTGTTAAGATCATGCTGAATTAATGTTTGGTCATAAATGTTGGTTACTGATCGGTAGATTACGCAGTCATCGGCAAACATACGAAAGTTACATGATACATGCAATGGTAGATCGTTAATGTAAATTAAGAAGAGTAGAGGCCCTAAGACAGACCCTTGCGGTACACCTGAAGTTACAGGTAGTCGGTTAGAAGAGTGATTATTAACAAACACAAATTGGGAGCGATTAGTCAGGAAAGATGTTATCCATGCAAGTACGTTAGGATCTAGATTTAACAGGGATAATTTATTAATTAGGCGTTTGTGAGGGACAGTGTCAAATGCTTTAGCGAAATCCAGGAAAAGAGCATCAGTCTGAATGTTGCAGTCAAGGTTAGAATGTAAGTCGTGAATGAAAATGGCCAGCTGCGTTTCACAAGAATAACCTCTTCGGAACCCGTGTTGAGAAGGATAAAAAAAGTGCATTAAGTCCAAGAAGTTGATGATATGGGAGTAGATGACATGTTCCATGATTTTGCAGGGGATACTTGTTAAAGATATGGGACGGTAATTTAGTGGAGAGTCTCTGTTACCTGATTTATAGACTGGAACGACCTTGCCTACTTTCCAGTCTGCTGGCAGAATGCTTGATGATAATGACTGCGAAAGCAACAATGTAAGGTATGCGGCACACACATGTTTAACATTTATGAGAAGTTTTAAATTAATGTCATCCACACCTGCAGAAGAAGAAAGCTTAATGTTTTCTATAATCGAAATGATGCCGTCCGTAGAAAATATAATCGGAGGCATAGACTTGGTGCTGCGCGCAGGTAAAGGAAAATCGAGAACTGAACTTTCATTTGTAAAAACAGAAAAAAAGGCCTCGTTAAAAAGGTTCGCGCATTCGTTGTTGTTGACTATATCGGCATGAGCATTTGAGAGACTAATGGTGCGCATCTCGTGAGGGTTTATCACCTCCCAGAATTTGCGAGGGCTGGTTGCAAGCATTTTGGGCAACTCATCATGAAAGAACACGTGCTTGGCGTTTCGAATGGTTCTTAGATAATCATCTTCCGCGGCGTAATATTTTTCCCACAAGGACGGAAGTTTAGACTGTTTGGTTCATCGGAAGAGGCGTTTTTTCTTGTTTCTTAGTTTCTGAAGTGTACGTGAGAACCACGGCTTGTTTCGGTTTGCGGTGAACGTTATTTTTGGGATAAACCTCTCGACAAGAGTGGCTAACTTATCTCTAAATATAATCCAATTCTCATCCACAGAGCGTGTATGGCTTATTCTCTCGAACTCAGGAAGAAAAGATACTAATTCATTATTGATGGCACTATAATTGCCCTTGTCGTAAAGACGGATTGTTTTCGTGACAAGATCGCGTTTTACAGGTCGAAACGAAAAAGCCCCATGGATTACCTTGTGGTCACTGACGGCACGCAGATATGTAATTGATGATAAGCTCTCTTGATGACTAGTTAGTATTAGATCTAAGACGCTGGAATTGCTCTCTGTAACGCGCGTTGGTTGGGATACAATTTGGGTTAGATTGCAGTTGAGGCAGAAATCTATGAAGTCTCTTGCAGGCTCACTGCCCACAGCTGACGGAACGCTACTACTGCAATCTATTTGAGGAAAATTAAAATCGCCGAAAAGGAGTATCTCTGCTTGTGGATACTGTTTGCCAAGGTCACTCGGGTTATTGTTGAGCTTATATGCGAAATCTGGGTCACTGTTCGGGGGCCTATAACAAACGCCTACAAGGACAGTATGAGGGTGAGCACGGCAAACGACCCAAAGAATTTCAAGTTCAGGAGGGTCAGTCCTTGCCACCGAGCACGATAACTGTTGGTGCACAGCGATCAGAACCCCGCCTCCACGTGCGCCTGTACGGTCCTTACGATAAAGTTGAAATCCAGGTAGGTGATCTAGCACTTACTTCTGCATTGGTTATATCATTTGTCAGCCAAGTCTCGGTTATCACCAATACGTTACTGCATGATGATAAAAAAAGCTCAGAAAAAGTGATGCGTTTAGGAAAAAAACTGCGCGCGTTAGCAAAGACTACCGAAAGTGACAGGCCAGATTGAGGTGTGGGGGGTGTGCCCGGCAGATTTGAGCCGAGGAAATTGCTACGATGCTTCCCTTACAGTTTGCGATTGCTCATCGTAGACGTAGCGCTTGTGACCCATTAGCAGTGTTTTGTAAGTGATGGAAAAAGGCAGCGACTTGGTTTTAGCAAAGGCAATCAATTGCCGACGGACGTTTTGTACACGACCTGAAAAGTCTTCACCAACACTAAAAGTGGTTCCTTTAAATTTCCGTCCATTAGAAAGAATCTCTCCTTTTGTTTTATGGAATGCGAATTTAACTATTACGGGGCGATGGTGGTTAGTATCCTTGCGGCGACCCAGACGATGCGCGCGCTCAATTTCTTTCGGATCGATGGAAATACCCAGATGATCATGGCAGTGCTTTATGACGAGTTGTTCAACTTGGACAAATGCTTCCGATCCAGTTGATTCAGGAAGGCCATAAAATATGAGGTTATTGCGCCGAGAATGATTCTCGGCGTCATCCACGCGCGGTTCAAGCTTGCGCAAAAGGTCACTCGCGCGAGCGGTGTCTCTTCTAAGCGCTTCCACATCAGTACGCAAGGAAATAATATTTTGACAGTGCCCTTCTAGATCAGCCATGCGTCTACTGAGATCTGCTATAGATTTATCTGTTGATAACAAAGGAGACTTAAGGTCCTGTACCTGACTGATTAATTCCGTCTGACCGGCAGACAATTTCTGCAGTTCAGTTAGTACAGCATTAGAAGTAGGACCCGGATTGCTTTCAATATCGCCCGACATCATCAACAAGGCACGAATCAAACGAGAACACTCAAGTGCAACAAGAACGCAGCAGTGTGGGCTCGGCAGCTGAAACAGCAGGTAATTACTAGACTTCTTAGCGAAAAGACGGTAAGTTTTACTAACCTGCATGACAAAAGTGAAAGGATTAGCGGTCTGCGTTGGTACACAGCCGCCGAGCCCACACAGCGCCGCCGGCAAAGGCCGCTCTTTTGTAGTCGACACAGGCATCGATGCCGATGCTGATAGCGTCGACCAGGTTTTGTCGAGGACCATGTAGCTGACCGGTGGCGCCGGAAGGGATCCAGATGTGTTGCATTTGGTGAAGTCCAGTGGTTCCAAGTACATTGTGGTTTATAAGCTTGTTTCGAAGACCAAGAGGGCGTGACAGGTAAAAGTGCCACTTTCGCTGGAACGATGTTGATACTGCAACGGTGTGGTCAAAGAAGCTGGCAGGGAAACGAAAAGCAGTATGCGCAGGTATGCGCACTGAAACACCTGCATGACAAGAGTGAAAGGATTAGCGGTCTGCGTTGGTACACAGCCGCCGAGCCCCTAATTAGGCCAAAACTTGAGTACGCCTCCATAGTTTGGGATCCGCACACAAAAATTAACGTTCAAAACCTAGAAAGAATTCAAAGAAAAGCAGTACGATTTATTTATAGTAAATTTATGTCAACCGACTCCCCTACTGCATTACTAACGGCAAATGGTATAGAACTATTGCAAGTTCGAAGAAAAAGTCGGCTACAGTTTCTTTCAGACATAGTAAACCACAGGCTGTCCTTAGACACCGCAGCATACGTATCCCGCTTGTTAAGCAGACCCACTCGGCACCACTATCCTCATTCCCTAACGCCGATCTTCGCAAGGACTGACACTTTTCGGTACTCCTTTTTTCCACAAACAATAGCTGATTGGAATAAACTAACCGACGCATTTCCCCAACGCCCTTGACCATTTGTGTAGATACTATTCTTCCATGACTTCCTTAGAATTGTATTATGACCAAGTTGTTCAACTGTTATTTTTTTTAAGTCGTAACCCTCCGTTTTATGCCCAAAACATTGTGTAAAAGACGCTTTGCAACCTTGTTTCATTCTGTGTATCATGTATGCTCACCCTCCTTGGACTTTTTGTCCGCAGTATTCTATAAATAAATAAATAATTAATTAATTAATCCGAATTTCTTTGTCGTCTTGTCTAGTTTATTTACAGCTTTAAAATTAAGTGGCCGTAAAATACAGCAAACGTGAGGGGACAAGATAGCATCAAACATGCTTAACCCTTACCAGTGTGCCCACACAGGAGAAAAAGAAGCCCCTAAGTTCACCAAATAGCATGCGACAGCCGCTCCAGTGATGGCACATAGAGAGATGTGTGAGCTCGCGGTGAGTCACAAATGTGGCGTCCTCCAGGCGCCGCTTCAACTTCATCGAACCAGGGACGGCGTCATCTCTCCTAGGCGTTGCACAGCTTGAAGTGTATGTTGGGAAGAGCGTTCGAATGGGATGCGGTTGATGCGGCTGTTGAAATCAAGTTTGTGCTGCTCTTTGTTTCGTCGATGTAACCAAGTTTGGCGCTCCGCGCTTTGGTGACGTGCGTGGTCTACTCATGTTCTGTACGTGAGGGGCGTGCAACTGGTGGTCCAGTAAGCAAGGACACTCATAAACGTGCACGATCCGCCGCAAATCAGCTACGAGGCATTGCAACGGGCACGTTCAGTGGGCTGCGCGGCCGTTGCAACGAGCTCCATTGCTGATCCTTCGCTTGCCTGAAACTGGCAATTGTCGAGCGTGTTGCATCCGTTCTTACGTTGGCCGAAAACAGTATAGTAAATGTGATCTACAGGTAAGAAATATTCTCGGTTCACTACGCTATTTGTTGTGTATATTTGTTTATGTCGCGTGTTTACCTGAATTCATGTTCATGCTTACGGTATATTGTACGAGATGGGTCGTGTCAGAAAAATAAATCATGTCATGCTTTTATGCAATGCCTTGTTATTGGCAGTGTTGTAGGCGTTACTGAAAAAAGTAACTAAATACTTTACTCGTTACACAAAATAAAAAGGAACGCGTTACCGCCCTACGTTAGCTACAAAAAAATGTAACACGTTACTGTTACCGAAAAAAAGTAACGGACGTTACCTCTGCCGTTACTCTGCAATCATAAATTTTAATCAATGTATCTTTGCTGCAGGAACCCAATATAAGAATTTTTAAATGTCAGATTTATGTTTCAGATAAAACACCTAACCCAAACAACAATTTTACCCAAAATGCTGATTTAACGAGAATTATTTGCACAAATGTACTAGACCTTAGCAACGTTATTCGTACCTAAAACGAAATCCAGGGGGCGCTGCAAAGTTGGACAACGCGAGAATGGCGGCGGCAAGGAGGTCCATGTGCGGATTGTTGCTGCTGGAAATACCGTGTTGCCTAGATTGCGATGTTAAAACGTGTGTTTTGTCGAAGGTGAGAGTGTACTTGTTGCCGAGTACCTCATTTTGGTTGCCGCGAAGGACAACATCGACGATAAAATAAATGTTGTTGCACTGTTCGTGCAAACGCCTGGCGTGATTCGAACGCACGAGAAATCCCAGTGCGGCTGCGAAGTGTTTTTGTTGAGCCTGTGATTTCCGATGGCCAATCTTCCTGCACTGCTGGCTTTTTAGCGAACTGCAAACGCGTATCAGCCGTTCTCATCTACTGCTAGGTAAGTGCTGCTGCGCTGTCCCGGGCCGTGTCACTCGGCAAGGCAGACAAAATGTTCGGCAGTGTTTTGAACACGATCTCCAGGAGGTCGTGGTTTTGAAGGTAGGTGGGCTAACGCACTCGGTAGCTGCCGGTCGGTATCGTTTATCAAATGCTGATTGCCTAGAGTATCACGGCGACACGCCAGCATTTTGCAACGACTTTGTCAGCCAGCTACTTCGGCGCGTCCTTGAATAAAAGTGTTATAATCCAAAGAATGAGGCGGTGATGGTACACCAAGCGAAATAATGTTGCATGTATACAAGAAGAGGCAGAGAGAAACAATCACTACTAACTGCTGACGAAATGATAGCAGGAAGCTTGTTAAGCATTTTTTTCAGTGCGCAGAGCCCTATTGATTTGTCTATTTGTGCGTGTGTGTCAGCTGATCCGCATGCGTGAGCGGAATTGTGGTGCCCGCAAATTCTTCTGCTTACCTGCTGCTACAGCAGTGTATCGTTATAGGTATGTGTAAATTGGCACTTTCCTAGTTCCCTGAACCCTACGATGGGACATCAGGCAAGTTATACCAAAGTTACTAGATTAGGTTGGGCTATACCACTTACGCGTGCCTACAAATCAAGAAAATTCAGCCCGCAACATCTAAAGAGCAAGGCTCAAAGCTACTATACTTCATTATATAGCAAGCATCTCAGGCTTGCCTTGACGCCACGCAGAAAGCACGCTGACATCAACACTACGAAGATTTCGATTTGGCCGCGGCTGTGGCACAGTACGGCGCTTGGATGCTGACGCGAAAGACGCTGTGTTGATCCCAGTTGCGGCGGTCGCATTTTGATGGGGTGAAATGCTAGATTCATGCGTATACTGTGCAATTTCAGGACCCCAGCTGGTCGAGATTATCGGGAGCCCTCCACTACGGCGTCCCTCGCAGCTTGTGACGTTCCCACGAATCGACTCCGATTCATTCCAGCTGTGTTATCCTTAGGATTCGTTGATGCTGTTCGAACAGTGCAACAAATTTTTAGCACAGCGGCGTATTAGTTGTTGCTGAACTGCCAAGAACCAGCAATCATCGTCAGAGTAACTTTGCTGATGCGGAGGTTGGTTATTTACGCGATCTTCACGGTTCACTCAAAGAACGGAAACTCGTGAAAAGATGCTATCCCGCCTTTCCGCCTCGCTGATGTGCATATCGAAACGCAGAAGAACTGCTTCGCAACACATTTTTAGATGCGAAGTATCTCTTGCTCGGGGGTATGTAACGCGGCGTTGTCATCCACACGCGGCGTAGTCCGCACTCACACTGGGTGTGTCCAGATAAGATCGAACACGAGGTCCCGGTCACCATTCCCGATTGTGATGAAATTTACTGTAGGTCTAGGCATTACACCCAGAACAATGGTTTCGCAGTTAGTTTTGCGAAAAAAATTTTGTTCGCCTGAAAAAAAATATATAAATTTTGGCCGCAAAAAACGCTTTTCCGCCAATTTCGCGATTTCTGAATTTTGAGCGCACCTAGGGAAAAAACGGTGCACTTCTTCGTCACAATATTTATTCTCCTTAAAGAACAAGTAAAATACAATCTTATGAGTATATTATTTCCCTTGCTTGTCGAAGCACGTTTGAAGAAAAAAATCACAAACTTGGCAAATTGCACAAAATACCTCCATTTCAGGAATTTATTGCTACAAGCAAGTTAAAGTGAGGATAATAAAAATCGGTACATATTAACTTTGATACCTTGGCTCTCTTTTAAAATAATTTGCGTGGTTTTATCGCGCTCCGTTTTACTCGATAATTGGGCTGAAACGTAAGTGATTTACCAAAAACGCCGAACTTTGAAAATGATCTTCTCAAAAAGGCCATTTTTAATTTTTTTTAAATCCCTCTGATTGAAGTCAAGGACGTCATCTACTATTGTGCAGAAAAAAACGTTGCATTATTTTGGTTGCTAACAAGTTATACTGCGTCAAATGTGACCACGCCAGCCCAGCGGCCGCGTCGTTCGTTATGGGCTGAAACTCGGATATAAGTTGCTAAAAATACTTGTACGTGACATAATCACAAACCAGCAGCTCCACACCAACAAATGCGCAGCCCCGTTGTCATGGTTCAGCAAGCTTTGTCTTGCGATCAGCCGCTTGACAAACCCGCAGCAGCGGCCGCTCGATGCTGCGGGCGCTGACATTACATGAGTGCCGCTTCGACTGCGGATGAGCTCCGCTTGAGCGCCAAACTACGCTCAGAGGACAAACGAGAGAAGGAATGCATCACTGTGAAAGTTAAAGGCCGTTAAGTGCCAACAAATGTCATAATATGCAACGAAAACTCTGCCGGCAATTTCCCAGTGAGCGCGTTCAATACAGCACGAATGTATTTTTTTTTCCTGCTGTTATGCCCGAAGCCGCATAATATCGTGATAAACGCTCGACTTGCGTTGAGTATTCTATCTGCGGACGCCCAACAATACAGTATAGTAAAAGCGGTTCTTTAATGAAGTAAAGGACTTGGAAACACTTCTTTTCACAGCCGGCTGACACAAGTGTTCTGGCACGAGATGAACAACTACAGTTTGAGGTGCTCGACCATCGGAAGCACGTATGACAGCTTTCTTTAGATGTCAATGGCTTTCTTTTGTGCCATATGTTGCTCATAGAATGAACCTAATTATATTTAGGCCATCCGAAGAGAGAAAGCAACACATGAGCGCAATATTGGAGGCGCTCGCTGGGAAATCGCCGGCAGAGTTTTCGTTGCATACTACGGCATTTGTTGGCACTTAACGGCCTTTAACTTTCACAGTGATGCATTCCTTCTCTCGTTTGTCCTCTGAGCGTAGTTTGGCGCTCAAGCGGAGCTCATCCGCAGTCGAAGCGGCACTCATGTAATGTCAGCGCCGGCCGCTGCGTCGGGTTTGTCAAGCGGCTGATCACAAGACAAAGCTTGCTGAACCGTGACACCGGGCTGCGCATTTGTTGGTGTGGAGCTGCTGGTTTGTGATGATGTCACGTACAAGTATTTTTAGCAACTTATATCCGAGTTTCAGCCCATAACGAACGACGCGGCCGCTGGGCTGGCGTGGTCACATTTGACGCAGTATAACTTGTTAGCAACCAAAATAATGCAACGTTTTTTTCTGCACAATAGTAGATGACGTCCTTGACTTCAATCAGAGGGATTTTAAAAAAAATTAAAAATGGCCGTTTTGAGAAAATCATTTTCAAAGTTCGGCGTTTTTGGTAAATCACTTACGTTTCAGCCCAATTATCGAGTAAAACGGAGCGCGATAAAACTACGCAAATTATTTTAAAAGAGAGCGAATGTATCAAAGTTAATATGTACCGATTTTTATTATCCTCACTTTAACTTGCTTGTAGCAATAAATTCTTGAAATAGAGGTATTTTGTGCGATTTGCCAAGTTTGTGATTTTTTTCTTCAAACGTCCTTCGACAAGCAAGGGAAATAATAGACTCATAAGATTGTATTTTACTTGTTCTTTAAGGGGAATAAATATTGTGACGAAGAAGTGCACCGTTTTTTCCCTAGGTGCGCTCAAAATTCAGAAATCGCGAAATTAGCGGAAAAGCGTTTTTTCGGCCAAAAGTTGTATATTTTTTTTCAGGCGAACAAAATTTTTTTCCGCGAAACTAACTGCGACACCATTGTTCCGGGTGTAATGCCTAGACATAGAGTAAATTTCATCACAATCGCGAATGGTGACCGGGACCTCGTGTTCGATCTTATCTGGACACACCCACTGCGCATGCGCGACTCTCCTCCTTCCCTCCCTCCAACAGCTGCGCGTTACTCTCTCCACTTTTCTACCAGCACCTGCTTGCACTTCTCTTGCGTTCTCGCTTCTGCTGTCACGGCGCATACGCCACTCTCCTCCTCTAGTCTCCTCTCCTTCGTGTGGTAGAGCGCTGCGTGCGTTCAGTCCAGCGCTTGCCTCGGTTGGCTCCTCTGAAATGCGGGCTCGACATGCCAAAATGTTCTCCTGCGCAGCGCCGCGATGAGGGCCAGTGCATGCGCGTCCCCTCCCCCTCTCTCTCCCCTGCTACGCTGCCTCTCTCTCGCGCGCCTGTCGACGTTCCCCGCACGACTTGTGAGAATTAACGGCCAGGCTAGAGGGAAGACACGACGCGCGTAGTGTTCCTCTTCGCGTTCCACGACGCGAGGTCGGTAGCATGCCCAGCGAACGCCAACGGAACGCGATCGTGCAAGTGCTCCGGCTCCGCATCGCCTCATGGTCCCCTTTAGCGGGAGATGGTGTAATTTTTATTGCGATAGCAATTATATGGACAGTCTCGGCTGGATTTTGCCGTCGCCGTCGCCGCCTTCATGCACCGTATATGTATAAGTATGTATATATATATATATATAAAAGCCCCAAAGAAAAATAATTCAGAAAAATGCTTCCGAAGCGCGGAATCGAACCAGGGACCTCTTTCTCCGCAGCGAGTGGCGCTAGCCACTACGCCACGAAACGCAGATCCTCCACGTAGGTAACGGCGAGCGTTATATACACACCCTTTACCGCTGGACGGACTCAGAGACGGCTGCGCTTATTAGCGTTTCTTCATTACCAGCGAGATGGCGTTAGGAGCGCGACAGGCGCATTTAAAAGTCGTCGGCGAGCTCGCTCGCTTCTTCTTATACTTGCGCAGGGAGAACCTTGCCCTTCCGCTGTCTGCTCGCGCGGTTTTCTTGAGCTGAGGGGAAGAGGGATGTTTCACGCTTTCACCGTGATGTCCGCGCTCGTGTTACGGAGCATACGAAAGCCACTCGAGTAGGGTGCCTTGATGCGCGTTTTGTTGCGCGTTTTGTGGGGGGCGCACACATCGAGGCACACTACACTCGAGCTCGAGGGACGCCGCTAAACGAACAAACAGAAGATGAGCGCGGACTATCAAGTGTCACAGCTCGACACTTGAAGCACGCTAGTTTCCTTCGCTGCTTCGGCCGCCTTTGCAACAGGAGCGCTGTTCAAACTGAGAGTAACCATTGGCGAGCCTCACTTCATATAGCATTAGTTTCTTGCTATCGCATTCATTGCTTCGGCCTTGCGGCGAAACTGTGACTTTTTTTTCTTTGCTGACGACAAATCCATCCGTCAGAACCGCAACCACACGTACGAAAGTGAATGTCGTCCGCTACATGGACCTCAATAGCCTGTTTCGCGCTCTTTCCGCTAGGTGGCGCATTGGCTCAAATAATTCGCGAATAGTGTCTTAAAGTTGCCTGTAGAGTTACATGTGATGGCTTCTGAATCTGTGGCACATGGTGAAGTCATTTTTCTCAATGTGACCTTTCACGCAATATGAGATTCAATGAACAACAAGAAAGTATTACTGAACCCTCAACAAATTTACAGTTATTCTGACCGCGTTCCTCTACTAGCAAAATAGATGCGCAAATTTTGTTGCAGTTAAGAAATATGCTTTAATGGCCTAGGGACGGAAAAAATATATACAAAGTTGATAAGCCTTATCAAGTTCTTCAAAACTGTTATAAAATGGCTCATATTTAAACATTTAAAAATATTTTCTTCACTCTGCAAGTTACAAACAATGCTTCTTTACTCTTTGTAGCGCTACATTTCATACACAAAAAGCTTTTTTGTAACGGTAATATTTCTGCTACATCGTCGTGAACATTGGCGAACTACAGGTGATGCAATTGGTCCCTCTGTATTAAATATTTTCGATATTTTTTCCCTCGTAAATTGTGCAGGTAATAAGAAAACGAAGTTCCTTTTCGGGCTCCTGGGTGGTATGTGCATAAAATATAAAATACTCAATCAGATCTAAAATATCCACTTTCGGATGCGTGTCGATCTCTCGTGGAATCGCCAGTTCGCGATGACTACGTTTAGGAGACTAACTGCGGCTACCTGTAACCTTGGTTAGCCGTAACCGTAGTAAGCTTAACCGCGGTTAAGGCTGTTCGTGTGACAGCGGTATTAATGAGCGCTGGTTGAAACACAGGGACGCCAGCCAAGGTAGTGAGTGAAAAGAATATTTTTTTCAACTTGATGTTTCCGACGTTTCGCGTCCCACTCGCATTATTTTACAGGGTTTTCTTCCTGCTGTGGGGTCATGCCTATTCTCCATTATGTGCAGAATTCCATCGGCAGCGCATCTGTAGCCCAGTTGACGTTACCGGCTGTCACCTGGATGGGCCAGGATTCCAGAAAAAGCCGCTAATTATTATTGGCCTCTAAGCCGCATGCGCAAAAATTGATTCGAGACAATCCGAAGCAATACCACAATTATTGGCAATTACGAGCTGGCCACACCGTACTTGACTCAATCGCGTCTGTCGTGATGGCGCACATGTTTTGTATTACAGAACATGAAATCGAAAAGAGACAGAAGTTCAGGTGAAGAGGGGGCTTGAAGCGATGAGAAATCGTTGAACAGAGTTAATGTTTCGACAAGTTGATTTGTCTTCGTGAAAGCAGCAGCATTGCCTTTACGAAGAAAAGTTCGCTTGTCTGAACGTTGGTCCCAGCGCTTTCTCAGCACGTTGAGTACATTACATGTATTTCAGTGATAGTATCGGAAGCAAAGACCCACACTGTTTCAAACTGGCTACGCGCATGTTTATGAACAGGAAGGAACCTATAATTGCTTCACATCATTTCAACTACGTACCAAAAGTAAAAGATTAACAAATTACGTAGCCGAACCAACACACACCCAAACATTCATTACAGGTATTGCGCCGGTAGCAGGTCGGCTGAGATAGTAACTGCGTCTACGCGCAGTTACGTTCTTTGCCTTTCGCTTCGTGTTAGCCTGTGACGGCTCGTTGTCGGAGTATTGCAGCTTCCACATGCACCAATGGTGTTTGTCCGCCGCCAACTGCTTCGAGTGCGATAACACGAACTAATAAATCTGCTGCAGTAAGCGCTGCACAAAGGCAACGATGGCGATGGTCGAATGTCGTGCCTTGGTGGAGCGAGACAGAGGCCAGTGGGACGTGGAACACCTGCGCGCGTTCGTGGCTCAAGCTACTAACCTCTGCCTCCCGTATTCCTGAAGAGCAGTGTGGTAGTGTATGATGATGATGATGATGATGATGTCTGCTGCCTCTTCCCTTTGGAGCGGGAGATCAACGGGCTGTCGGGGCGCAAGAGGTAACGAGGCGCGAGCCAGGAGCGAGATCCGAGACGACCAGCCCGCTCGTGACCAGAACGAAGACTGAACTTTATTAACATAAAAGTGACGTAACAAAAGAACATATGGCGCCACCAGTAAGTCAGGCACTGGGGCGCACTAGTAGCGACCACGACATCTCCCTCCTTTCAGAGTGATGGTCACATACTACAAGTTCAAACGGTCTGGAGGAACGACCCGACGACCGCTTCTTGTGCGAACCACGGGATCACAACCGTCAGCGTCTCGTTGCTCACCGGCCTGTTCGGCAGCAGGACCGCTAGGGGGCACAACACTAGTTTCGCTTTCTTGCGCTGTAAGGTGTTCAGTCCTACTCGGGGCAGTCGAGCTGTCAAACGGCACAAGGTGACGGCGATTACGTTGAAGCACTGTACCTTCGTCTGTCTCTACGACGTATGACCTTGGGCGCTGAGCCTGGCTCAGTACTGTTGCCTGTAAATCATCTGGGCGTACCCAAACTCTGTTCCCCGGTTCTAGGGGTGGCAATGGTCGAGCGCGATGATGATCATTGAAATCCTTTTCGTAACGCTTTTTGTTGGCTTTATCTCTTTCGGCTACGTGCTCTGGCACCGGCCACACTGGTTGGAGCAACTCTTCTGTCTTTGGTAGCCTTGTCCTCAGCTGCCTTCCCATTAATAGTTGTGCAGGAGAGTATCCGCTCTTGCCGGGTGTATCTCGATAATCCAGGAGAGCGAGATAGGGGTCGGTGGCTTTTGAGAACAAGTTCTTGACTATTTGCACCATTCTCTCCACTTCCCCATTTGACTGAGGGTAGTGAGGGCTGCTTGTTATGAGTTGAAACCCATAGGACCGTGCGAAAGCAGCCATCTCGTGTGAGGAAAAGGGTGGTCCATTGTCGGATCTGACGATCCTGGGAATGCCATGTCTAGCAAACAAGCTCTTGAGGATCTCTCTGATCACTCCCGCCGTAGTGCGTCTGAGCGTCACAACTTCCGGGTATCGCGAGTAATAGTCCACGACCACTAAGAAAGTCTGTCCGTTGCAATGGCACAGGTCCATGCCCAAGACTTCCCATGGAGTTCCGGGTAGGGTAGTCGGAATGAGAGGTTCCGCAGGGTTTGCACGCATTGAGGTGCATCGTTCGCACTTGGAGACTAATGCAGTGATGTCCGCAGAGATGCCCGGCCACCATACGCACTCACGGGCCTTAGCCTTGCAGCGATTGATACCTTGGTGCCCCTCATGGAGAAGTGTCAACACAGACGGTCTCAGTTCAGGAGGGACGATAATGCAGGTGCCTTTAAGTAGAAGGCCATCACATATTGAGATTTCGTTGGCAGCTGAGTAATACCTCGTAAGGTGAAGTGGCATTTTGCTTTTCTGAGGCCACCCTCGTTGGACATAAGTTACCAGAATCTGGCACTCGCCATCAGAGTTCTGCGCTCTTTTCAAGTCGTCTACATTTATCGGTAGAACCTCGGAGCTGCAAGCGACAGCATCAGCTGCGAAGAGCTCTATAAGGTCCACGGGACTAGACTTCTTAGGGGGTACCCGAGACAGCGTGTCGGCGGTGGCGAGCAGCTTTCCTGGAACGTAAAGCACGGAAAACTGGTAACACATCAGTTTCAGGCGAAGCCTTTGGATTCGGGGCGGAAGCATGTCCAGTTCCATTTTTCCAAACAGTGATACTAGCGGCTGGTGGTCAGTTTCGACTTCGAACTTGATTCCACGTACAAACTCGTCGAACCGCTGCACCGCCCATGTTACAGCCAAGGCTTCCTTCTCGGTTTGGCTGTAACGTTGCTCCGTAGGAGTCATGGATCTGGATGCGAAAGCCACCGGTCTGCGCTCCCCTGAAGGTTGGATTTGTAGCAGCACTGCGCCTAAACCGAAAGAACTGGCATCCGTTGAGATGGTTGTTGGGAAAGCAGGGTGATACTTTGCCATACACCGGTCGGATGTGAGAAGATCTTTGACCTTTTGGAAGGCGGCTTCCTGATCGTGCTGCCACGTCCAAGCTGTATTCTTGTTCAGGAGGATGCGCAGAGGAGCAGTAACGTCCGAAATATGGGGAAGGAACCGAGCCAGATGGTTAACCATGCCAAGGAGACGGCGTACAGCTGCGACATCTTCGGGCGGCTCCATTGAGCGTAGAGCCTCGAGCTTAGCGGGATCTGGCCTGATGCCTTCCGCCGAAACGATGACACCTAGGAAAGAGACCTCCGAGACGCCGAACTTGCACTTTGATGAGTTGAGTGTGACTCCTGCCTTTTCCAGACGAGAAAGTACTTGTTGCAAGCGGAGATCATGCTCTTTCTTGTCCCGTCCAAAAACCAGGACATCATCGATCATGTTCGCAACCCCTTCCTGCCCGTCTAGTATCCTTGCCATTTGTTTCTGAAAATACTCAGGGGCGGAAGTTATACCGAAAGGGAGGCGACAAAAGCAGTAACGTCCGAAAGGCGTTACAAATGTAGTGAGCTCTTGAGAAGCCTCGGCCAACTTCACTTGGTGAAAGCCGGACGTTGCGTCTAACTTCGAGAAGACCGTTGCGTTACCCAGTAGACCGAGAACTTGCTCGACGGTGGGTAGGATGTGTCTTTCACGAAGCACGACTTCGTTGAGGCGAGTCAAGTCGACGCAAAGTCTGTAGCCGCCCGAGGACTTGGGGACTACCACTAGTCCAGCACACCAAGGTGTAGGTTTGTCAATGCGTCGGATAACTCCCTCAGCTTCCATCTTATCGAGCTGACTTTTGACTTCTCCTTGTAACGGAATCGGAATACGTCGAGGAGCACTCAGCGAGAAGGGCACTGCATCCGGCTTCAGTCGAATAGTGTACTCTTCCTTTAAGGTCCCCAGCCCGGAAAACAACTTTGCATGAAGCTCTGGTTGAGGCGTCTGAACAGCGGTAGTGTCAACGCCGCCGAGGAACTTCACTACTTGTAGTGCTTGTAAGGCAGGGAAACCCAGTAACGGTACGGTGAGCGACTGGATGACGTACAGGCGTTGAGCGCTGGTCTTGCCTCGCCAGATGAGTTGCGCAGTGTAAGAGCCAAGTACTCGCAGCGGCTGGTTCCCTGGGCCAGTTAGCTGGTTATCAACGCGATCGAGCTTCGAAGGCAGGTTGGGAAAGTCATGTGGCACTGCCGAAACCTCTGCCCCAGAGTCCACTTTGAACGAAGCCGTGTAGTTGTCCACCGTGACGTCGATGTACTTCGCGTTTGCTGGCGACTCGAGGGTGTGCAGATTGATGGATGCAAGCTTCTTTCGTTTCCCTTGCGATTTGCGTGAGCGGCAAACTTCTGCGAAATGTCCGCGTTTACGACAATTATTGCAGAGTGAGTGTCGTGCCGGGCATTCGGACCGCGGGTGAGGTGAGCGTCCACAAAAAGAACAAGCGTCTGGACGGCTATCGATGGGCGCGTCACGAGGCTTTGCCGTGGAACGCCGAGTAGCGTCAATCTCGATATGCGACGATGTGGGGTAGCTCGCTTGAGCGATCTTTTCTTTTTCGGCATCCTCGGCTTGGCGGGCTTGTACCCAGGCGTCTTTCAGTGAGAGCTTCGAATTTCGGCAAAGTTGTTCTGAGAGACGGGTATCCCTTAGGCCTACCACAAACCGGTCACGGACGAGTCTCTCTTCGGCAAGTGCAGAGGGGTAATTGCAGCGTTTGACGAGCCGGCATAATTCGGCGTAGTATGCGTCTACACTTTCGCCCGGTAATTGCGTCCGTTTGTGAAAGCGAGACGACTCATATAGTTCGTTGACAGGGTGAACGAAGTGTTCCGTGAAACACGTGACCACAGTGTCATAGGAACGCGCCGATGCTTCGTCGAGAGAAAACGTTTCCAGTAGTGGACGCGCTTCTGGTCCCATGCAGTACAAGAGAGAACGTACTTGCACGTCGGACGCGGCTCGCTGTATTCCTGACACTGCAGCATAATCTTCATAACGCGACTTCCAAGACGGCCAACTTGCTGCGTTGGAGAAGTCGAATGGTTCCGGCTGTCGTAGAGAGACGCTGAGCCATTCTGCAGGAGGCGCCGTTTTGGTTTCGTCCTGGGCCATTTCCGCGTTGCTCCGGAATGCGCAGTAGCCTATCTATGCAGCTATTTCAGCTGCCACCACTTCTGACACCATGTCGGGGCGCAAGAGGTAACGAGGCGCGAGCCAGGAGCGAGATCCGAGACGACCAGCCCGCTCGTGACCAGAACGAAGACTGAACTTTATTAACATAAAAGTGACGTAACAAAAGAACATATGGCGCCACCAGTAAGTCAGGCACTGGGGCGCACTAGTAGCGACCACGACACGGGCTATGCCGGATCGGGCAAGAAAGAAAAAGACAAAGCGAAGGTTAAGTTGAGAAGAAAATTTAAAAAGTTGGAAGGAGAAAGGGAACGAAAAGAAAAGAAAAGAAAAAGATTGGTCAAATAAAATGCGCCCTCGGCGCATCATAGCCGCCGCTACCGCCGCGGCGCGCGCGTTTGCTCGACCTGTTTTCTCCACCAGTATTCGAGCCGCCGCTTCGTAGCCTCCACCGCTTCCCAGCTTGGCGACTCTCCGGACCCGCAAAAACCGAGACCCCTTGCCAAAGCCCTGTTGTCGTTTATCGCGCCCATCGTGTTTTGCCCCCAGGTGCCAGAGTCCTGAGCATCATGTGTCGCAGGTCGCAGGCCAGCACACTCTATCACAATGTGCCGGATTGTCTCTTCTGCGTCCTGGCACAAGGGTCACATCGTGTCAAGCTCGGCAGTGTACCTGGCGCGCAGCGAGCGTGTCCTAAGTACACCACTTCTCGCCTAGCACCGTAGCCCGCTGCCCCTGGAGTTGCCATAAAAAGCCTCCTTAGCAATTTCCATCTTTGCCTCCTGATGCAAGGCCAGGGCCGTCTTCACTCGTCCTGACTACCTCCATCTCTCGGTGTCCACAGCGCTAACCGATTCCCGCACCTTTTTCCTTTAGTCGCGCTGAAAGGAGGCCATCAGCCGGTTAGCCTCCACCCTGTGTCGCTCCGACAGCGAGCGGGTTCGGGCGACCCATTTCGTCCGTACCGAGCGGAGGTGTACGTACTTGTACACCTCCCGGGCCCAACGGCCATCTGGCGGGCCGCTGAGGCGCCTCTCGTAAGAGAGTTTGGCGACTGCCTCCCTCGCCTCGAAAGACGACGACCCAAGGTCGTCCTGTACTGCCCCATTAGGTGTGAAGGCGTGCACCCCCAAGGCTATGCGACCCTCTTCCCTTTGGCGAACCTCGAGCGCCTGCCTAGTCGCGGACGAGGCACACCACAGCGTTACCGAAAGTCAGAGCAGGGACCGAAACACCCTTCCACAGTTCCCTGGTGACCTCGTACCTGCTGAAGGCCCACAGTGCTCATGAGCCCAGGAAGGCCCGGCGCTTTAAAGTCCTGGCACGCAACTCCTTCTCGTACCCGCATATATAGTTCGTCGTTGCCGTCACCGTTACCCCGAGGTACATGTAACTGTCCACCCACTCAATTTCCTTGCCCTGCAGGGGGAGGGGCGGCTCCCGCATTGCCTCCTGTGGTGTGAACCGCATGGCCGCAGACTTCCTTGCACTGAAGATCAGCCCAAGATCCGTACCCTCCCCCGCACAGATGTCAAGCAGAGCCTGCATCTCAGCAGCATTGTCCGCCAGCAGGACTATGTTATCTGCGTAGAAGAGGGCAGGCAGCCTTCGTACCCTAATAAGAGCACCCGTTACCCAAAGGGCTCCAGGCTCACTGCATGCATGAGCACAGGCGCAGGTTGCCTTATCACTCGGAAGCGCACACTGTGCCGTTTCTTTCCAGAATTGGCGCTGCCTTGAAGAAATGCGTATCGAGTACCACTGTTTATTATGTGCTTGTTGATGTCATCTTTGCGCGGGATTCACGATACGCTGTGTCCAGGCATATGTTAAGAACTTCACCTACCACAATGGTTAAATCATCATCATGGGCGTTTGTCGCCGCAGATGGAGACGTGCCACTATATATAGGCGTCAACGTGGGTGCATCCACGTCAAACGGTGCTTTAACTGCCAAACACCAAAAGACATTATACAAGCGCTCACATATCGCCACGCAGTAGGCATTACATCTGTGAAAATATCTTTCACTTTGGTGTTATACCGATTCCCATGACAGAGGGATCAGCTATGCTATCGTTTCCCTCCATGCCGTGCCCTCCTCACCGTCGAAGTTCCCCGCGCGCGGTCGCTTATAGTCAACGCCTGTCTGGCCGATGGCAGTCCCACACAATAACGATGGGGCAGGCTCTGCGAACGTTTCGCCTACGAGACGAGAGAATTTTAGGCAGTTGGAATAAAAACTACTCGTAAGTTCCAATGAAACTGCAAATTAGGAAAGAATGTTAACGTAAGCGTATTACCCCTTACAGTTCCTATATGGCAGCGAGCACGTTATTATGTTACCAAAGTAAAGTGGCGCGTAACCGCTAACACTGATTATGTACGGCATTAATGATGCTATGTTCTAGATAAAATTATGGTTGCGCAACAATTACTTTCTACGGTGTGCAAGTTTTTAGTGCGGAGATGAGCAGGGAATATTTTCGGAAATAATTATGCACACAGAAGAAGACGAAATGCCTGTTGTGGCGGGGCGCGTGAGACTGCGCGAGGACGTGTTGTTCCAGAACACGGGGGACGCCCGGCTGCCGGACGCGGCGTTCAGGCTTGCGCGATCGGAAGACCTTGCCGCGAAGCAGCGCGTCGTCGGCGGCCTGGTCGACCATTCAAGCACCTCCGGTATCAAGCCCACCTGGCCCGGCTACCCGCTCGAAGGACGCCAGGCGCGGCCTGGCCAAGCATCGTAAGCGTGAGCGGGATAGCCCCCGAGAGTTTCGCGTAATGCCATTTTGATCTGGTCGTTATCTGCTCGTTTTGCAGCATAGAGCAATGAGATGTAAGGTCGTAGAAAAAAATAAGAAAGACAGATGTGCCATTTTGTGTATGCTGTTTCTAAAGAGTGATTGTTTTTTCGCGTACTAATTCAGGTTTTCACGATAAACTGAGTCCGGTAAAATCATTCCGGGCACCACTAAAGTTAGTCCCACCGCCACCGAATCCGTCTAGCGGCCCGCCATTCAAATCGATACCACTGCCTTCAGTTTACTTGCAGCTGAAACGAATGTGTATGTGTGTGTGTGTGGTGCGTTTGCGCGCGTGTGTGGTGTGTGTGTGTGTGTGGTGTGTGTGTGTGTGTGTGTGTGTGTGTGTGTGTGTGTGTGTGTGTGTGTGTGTGTGTGTGTGTGTGTGTGTGTGTGTGTGTGTGCGCGTGCGTGCGTGCGTGCGTGCGTGCGTGCGTGTTGCCATAACGTCATGAATATGAACTGCAACATTAGAGAGTGCTCGAATGTTTATCACAGGCTCGCTTAACCATGTCATTCCTTCCACTGAGTTGAAACACGAAACACGGAGACAAGGGAATGACTAGCAGTGGCGACTACCGACTATTCGTTAACTTTACTAGGTACAAAGCGAACTAAACTTGCTAACGTGCTCATCAGACTGTACGCGAGACACATGCCATCACGATATATTTCGACCAAGAAAGGCTATTTCCGAAGCACACAGCGTGAGCATTCATTACGGCCACGGCAATCATATATTCGATGGAGGAGAGAATGCTTGAGGCACGTGTTATAGTGAACTAGAATATACTTTAGAAAGACTCCTACATGAGATGGACAACAAAAGATCAAAACATGCATGATAGATTAGTGCTTTAGCCGCCAAGAACTGAGCAAGAAGGGGCATTAATAAGATATTCGTATATGACTTAAACCATGAAAACAAGATGAATATCTCAGGTTTCAGGGTTGAGTCCAATAATTGTGTATATCACCCATAAATATAATAATTTTTTATTATCAGAATAAGATCGATAACCTTGTCATTAATTCGCGAGAGACATAACAATCTGAAGCTGAGGAGGAAAGTCATCGGTAAAGGCAACCAAACATGAAATTTCTGTTATCGATGTTGAGAAAGTTACATTATATAGATTTCCAACCAAACTGATTCGCCGTTTTGAATATTTACCGTGAGGTCGTGTCCTTGCTTGAGCGGGATACTTGACGAGATAGACAGCTGCTTCATCATGGTCCGAGAGAGAAAATGCAGCAGAAAACTCCAGTACTTTTAAAGTAATCAAATTGTAGCCGCCGACGAAGGGATTTGCGAAATTTGGGCAGCCGTGCTGTAGTGAACTACTTCGATGAGTGACGGGCCGCGCGGCCGCTCGCCGCACCTTGGAAAAGGCGCATTGGCGCCACGAGAAACCCTAGCGGCGGTCCGTGGTTTTTCTGACCACAGAGAGAGGCGCCGTATCCTGCCGGTCCTGCCACTAGAGTATATTCTTGTTTATTATACACGTGTGCTTTGCGATTCGAGTGCACGTTAAGGTCAGGTGGTCTCAGGCGGCGCCTCGTAATTATATTGTGGTCTTGGCCCGTAAAAACCCAGCGATAATTTATTAGCGTGAGGAATGTGCCCCATGGCACAAGCAGACTCTTCCCTTCCTATTCGAAATGCTTCGAGAACTTTCTTCACCCTTTCCTCCATGCTTTTTCCAACTATCTTAAAGGGGTCCTGAACCATTTTTCGTAGTAATCTTCGAATGACCTAAGTATCGGTGATTATTGTCGTACGGATCTATTGCCACAATTGTATCTCGAACGGGTGGAATGGCAGGGATTTCTCGCACGCTTTAAGGGCTTTCTCTCTTCTTTCGTACTGACTAGCGCGCTGCTAGCTACACAAGGGGCGATAACCCGGGGGAAGGAAGTTACGTCAGCGCGCGTGGGATGAAACGTCATCGTTCTCTCCCGTTGTGGTTCCTTTGCGCGAGTGCGCTCACTGAGTAAGGTTGGAAGACTATGGAGCGCGGCGGCGGCACCCTTTGGCAAGAAGCGCGTATGATCCAAACGGCGGTCTTGATTTATGTCCGCTATTGGCCAATAGTATGCAATCCATGTTTCGACGTCAAACAGTACTCGCCGGTTGCTCAGATGAGCGTATGCACACGTCTATGTAAGAAAAGAGGGCGCCTCAGAAAATGGCATCTTCGCGATCCGCTTCTAAGTAAGCACTCCTTGCCGGACTCGAGTGCGATATTTTTCTGAGCAGTTTATTGCAGCGCCTGCTTTAAGCGGGGTCTTTCTCACCAAGCCCGAGCGTGGTTTATGAACCCTTTAAAGGGGCCCCGCGTCAAAATTTTACGCGCTTGGCTTTGCATTTAAACGCGTTCTTCGTATTCCCCTGATATTAGCGTACACATAATTTTAGAGATAAACAACAAGTATTAAACTTACAATTCCAAAGTGAGAGCCGAAGACAGAAATTCGCTTACCCTTGCGCGTTCCGCTCAATTCCACTGTGGTGGCACGCTGGTTCCAATGAAAACGCGACTTGCATCTCGCGGTACAGCGAAATCTTGCACCTTGTGGCCCTCATACTAACGCCGCCGCTGGACTTTCTGACGCAGTAGGTATACACCGCGTGGGCGGAAAAAGCCGACAGTTGAAAAGTACGGATACTTAAGGCTATGAGTACATTGAAATCGGGAGTTGTTCTAAGTGCGGAAAATATTCTCCATTTAGTAGATTCGAGAGACGCCACCAGTGCACCACCACATTCGAATCCATTCACTTTATGAGCTCATTTCGACTGGATACGTAAGCTTTCTATGCACGCTCAAATGATTGCGAGGAAACTGTTGAGAGCAAGTTTCACTGCACGCATTGCCATCAGCAGGCACGGCGTTAAGCACGCAGTGTTGCCCTCATGACGTGAATTATTTCCCTCCAGCGACCATGGCGACCGTCGAAGTACTCTTCGAGGATATCGTCCACCCGTGGTACCGCATGGGCGCATCGTTCGTGAGAATGGCCACTGCCCACATAAAAGGCAGCAGGGCGGCTACTTCTCACTGGAGGGTCGCCGTGAGAGTGCCTGGAGTGGCAAGTGTGTCCATCCGCGAAGGCGTGCAAAGTCCAGACGGCAGACTGCTCTGTAGCTTCTCGCCCATGCCGCGTCTGCTGTATTACCAGAGGCCCGTTTTTCGCGTGAGTGGTGTTCCACCTATAAATAAATAAATGCATTACATAGAATAGAATAAAATATGCAGTAGCCGGTTGTATGAGAAGCTAATCAACAAATGGTGACTGTGAAAAAAGAAAAAAAGTAACGCCAGCCGCAGTTGTCGTTCGGCATATATATATATATATATATATATATATATATATATATATATATATATATATATATATATATATATATATATATATATATATATATATATATATATATGTATATATATATATATATATTAAAGAGCAAAATAAGATAGATGATACGTATTCGGCCAGGAGAGGAAATTGATTGCTTGATTGAATAACTTTATTATAAACAGTCCTGAAGCTCGGTTTTTTAGGCCGAGGCGGGCCGCATCCACGTCGGCACCACCAGTCCGAGACGGGTGGCGGCGTCGTGGGCCTTCTGGACAGCCCTTAACTGATCGTCAAGTTCGTCGCTCTTGATAAGCCGCATCCACTTCTCCCATTCGCGGTCGGGATCGGCGAGAGAGGCGGGGCATCCCGCCATCACGTGTCCTATTTCCATGACGCCATTACATGCATCGCACACTGTCCTTAATTCCAGCTCCGGATAAATTTTATTTACGTTGTACGGTGTCGGGTAGGTACCCGTCTGCAGTAACCGCAGACTGACCGCCTGTGGTCTATTTAATTTTAGGTGTGGCAACGGAAAATGCCTAACGCTCCATGTAGTAGTGCTTTGTAATTTCGTTGTACGACAGCAGTGAATCTTTTGTGTCCCTCCGAATGGTCATAGACGTCACCTCGAGTTTGACCGGCACGGCATGTCAGTCCTCGTGCCCGATCGTTGGCGACCTCGTTGAGGTTCACTCGGGTTTCGTCCACTTGTCCCATATGCGCAGGAAACCATCTGATGGCTGTTTCTGGGATTTCTCCTTCTCCTAAGATCTTTCTTACGCATTTGGCTACTAGGCCTTTCTCAAAGCTTTTCACCGCCGTTTTTGAGTCGCTGTATACGTGGGTCCATTTGTTACTCCTGACCGCCAGGGCTATCGCGGCCTGTTCTGCGACAAACGATTGCTTACTGAGTACGGTTATCGCGTCCCGCACCTCTCCTCTAATGTCTACGACTACTGCCGTGTATGCTTTTCTACCTCTGACCCATGCCGCGTCAACAATCGCCGCCTGTGTTCCCACGCTCTCAATTTCTTTAAGAAGGGCTTGCGCCCTCGCCTTTCTCCTGTTTACGTTATGTACGGGATGCATGTTCCTTGGGAGAGGGGTGGTTCTGATCGCATCTCTCTGCTCGCAATTAAGCTCCACCTCGACCTCCTCCGGCTCACGCATTCTATTCGGGTCTAGTCCTATTGCAGCGAGTATTTTCCTACCCGCGCGCGTCTTGTTTAATCTAGCGAGTTGCGTTACCTGTTGTGCCTCCGCAATCTCCTCCATGGTGTTATGGACTCCTAGATCTGCTAGTTTCTTGTTCGGCGTGCTAATGGGCAACCCGAGGGTGGACTTCGTTAGCTTTCTGAGTAAAGCGTTTAACTTGTTGCGGTCCGTGACCGTCCAGTTTACTAGACCTCCCACATATCTAAAGTGGCAAAGGGCGAAGGCATGGACCAGCCGTAGCGCGCTGTCCTCTCCTATGCCTCTGTGTCTGTTGGTAATTCGCTTTAAAAGTCTCACGACCTGTGCCGTTTTCTCCGAGATTTTCTGAATGGTAGTAGAGTTACAACCCTTGTCGTCAATGTAATAGCCCAGTATTTTGAGTTCCTCGACTTGCCTTATTTCGGATCCGTCTTGGCATGTTAGTGTTATCTTGGGTTCGTTATCGGGGTCGTACCCTTTGGGTCTTCTACCCCTACCTCGCTTTAAGATTAGTAACTCCGACTTCGCAGCCGAACACCTCAAGCCCATTCCGCTTAGGGTGTCCTCGACCACTCGAACGCATTCCTGCATTCTCGTCTCGGTTTCTCCCATGCTCCCTTGAGCACTCCAGATGGTTACGTCGTCCGCGTATATCGCGAAACCCACCCCCTCAATCCTTTCTAGTTCCTTAGCAACTCTGGTCATGGCCAGATTGAAAAGCACTGGAGACAGCACTGCTCCTTGCGGAGTGCCTCTGTTCCCCAGTTGGTGTTCGTCTTTCGACCTCAGTTCTCCCAGCTTGAGGCTGGCTTTTCTGTCTCCCAGGAAGGATTTGACCACATTAAAGAGCCTTTCTCCGAGTCCCATATCTGACAAGGCTTCGAGTATGGCTTTGTGCGCCACCCTATCAAAGGCTTTCTCGACGTCCAGCCCCAAGATCACTCTCGTGTGCTTTGGGCTGACCTGCAGGACCTGATGCTTGATTAAAAGCATGGCATCCTGGGTTGACAACCCAGGACGGAATCCTATCATATTGTAAGGCAACTTGTCGCTTTGTTCCAAGTGCCTCGTGAGTCTGTTGAGAATCATGTGTTCCATCGTTTTGCCTAGACACGAGGTAAGGGAGATGGGACGGAGGTTGTCGAGCCCCAGCGGTTTACCCGGTTTGGGTATTAGAACCGTGGAGGCCTTCCTCCACTCGTCCGCGTATTTCCCTTCCTTCCACAGTTCGTTGAAATGATCTGTCAGGAAATTAAGGGATTCCTCGTCCAAGTTCTTGAGAAGTTTATTTGTTATGCCGTCTGGTCCTGCTGCTGACTTACTGTAGAGGTCGTGTAAAGCCGACCTCACGTCTCCCTTCGTAAATTCTTTGTCCATTTCCTGGCACAGTTCCCCCTTGTATTCTATTTCGTCATCTCTTTCACCGTCTTGTGCCAGTGGCAAATACTTTTCTGCCAATCGTTTCATGATTTCATCCTGCGGTTTATCTTTGCTTTCTTGGTGTACCAATTTACTGATCATCGTGCGTTTGCCGGATTTGGTATCGCCATCTTTTAACAGATGCCTCAACAGATTCCAGCTACCTCCGCGTTTGATCTTACCTTCTGCAATGTTACATACCTCGTCCCACTGCTGTCTTGCTAGTGCTTTAGAGTGTTCTTCGATTTGTATGTTTAGTTCCGCTATCTTCTTTCTTAGTCCTTCTGTTAAGCCTCTGCGTTTTCCATCTTTTGAGGATGGATTGCTTGGCTTCTATCATGTGTGCTAGTTTACTGTCCATGCTTTCTATTTCCTCGTTCGCTATGATCTCCTTCGTGGCGTTCTTGAGATCTTGTCCGAGTTGGTCAATCCAACTCTTGTAAGATCTCGCGTCCATCTCGTCGTGATCCGTCCTTTCCGCTCTGATCTTTCTGAAAAGGTCCCAATCGGTGTACTTGAAGACTCTCGTCTTCTCCCTCGGGGCACCTATTCCTATCCGTACGATGTAATGGTCGCTACCCAGGTCCACGCCCGAGTTTTCCCACGTAGCCTCTGTGGCATTGTGTACGAAGGTCAGATCGGGCGTGGTGTGTCGGCAAGAGGACGTTCCGCAGCGCGTGGGGTATGCCGGATCTGTTCCACAGGTCTTCGCCCTTCTTCATATACCACGTATATCCCCACGTGTGGTGTGCCGCGTTAAAGTCCCCACCGATGACGAGTGGGGAAGTGCTCGCTAGTTTTAGCGTTTTATTGAAAATCGCTCTAAAGCTCTGTTTTTTGTCTTTTGGACTGCTGTAAACGTTAAGGCAGAAAATGCTATGCGCCTTACCACTCTGTCTCTTGAGTACGATCTCGGTCAAAACGTACTCAATCTTATTTGTTCCCAATTTTAAATCGTGTTCTACGAACGGTAGCTTTTTGTCTACGAGGGTTACGACTCCCCTGCCGCCATTGTCTTCTATTTTACCCACCGTTTTGTACCCGGTAAAGTTTATTTTCTTCGTTAGGGTTTCCTGCAGCATAATGACTTTTGGTTTGTCCCCGATCGTCCTTAACAATTGTTGTAGCGTATCCTTTTTATTGAGGATGCTGCGACAATTCCATTGCCACACTTCGAACCTTTGTGTGTTAGCCATGATTGTCCAACGGGTTGGCCTTACTGACTCCGGTTAGCGTTCTCTTTAGCACTGCTCCTCTCGAGGATTCGTGCCCCGTTCTCGACTCTTCCGAGTCCGAAATTAAAATGTCTTTGTCTTCCTCGTATGCTCCCTCTATTTTCTTAAATCTTTTCTCGGCGTTACTGCACCACTTCCACAGTTTTTCTACCTTGAAACTATTTTTCGTTTGCTCTTGGAAAGCTTGCTGGAACTGTTGCATTTGCTCTTGCATTTGTTGCATTTGTAACTGCATTTGTTGTATGGCCTCAAACATCGTTTGATTAAGGTCACTAGTCGCCCTCTTTTTTGCCGGGGGGGAATTGTCTAACTCTCCCGACGCGTCTTCCTGACTGACCGGCTTCGCGACCGGTGCTTCGACGTTATTTTGCTTTTTCTCTATCTGTTCAGACCAGTCATCTTGTTTTTTCTTAATCGATGCGACTTCCACTTGCAAATTCTTAAAGGCTGTAATTAACCAATCTAGCTTGGCGTCACTTCCATCAGAAACGTGAGTCAATGCGGTTGCCCCGCTCTCTCTCACCTTTGTTTGTCCCTTGACTTTGTCTGCCCAGGTGGTAATCCCGGCGTCTTCTGTCGGTAGGAGTTCCTTGTCTGCCCAGGTTAGGCTTGACTTTCTCCTGCCCTGGTGCTCGTTGGCGTGGACTGGTCGGGACAGCTGGAGCCCCTGGGTGTACCCGTAGTCGGCCTTGGGCGACGGGTCCGTGCCTGGTCCTGCTGCGTCAGTCCTTCCCTGGGCAGGCTTGGAAGACTCAGAACGGGCCCGGGAGCTGGAATGTGGTCCGGTGCCGCCCTTGGATTCAGACCGTGTCTTGGACATGGAGCGGGCCCCTGATCTCGAACAGGGACCCTTGACGCGTCCTGGAGGTAGAGCGGCTCGCACTGCCGCCTCTGGTTTTGGATCTCCTCCGCGATCTAGATCGGCCTCCAGGTGCCGATGATCCGGGCTGGTCCTGTTGACCACAGTCGTTGAGCTCGAGGAAGGCGTCCATATCGAAGGATAGGGACCTCTCCCGAGTTGCGCGGGCGCTCAGGGCTCGCCTGCGCCTGACGACATATGGTGTCAGATATCGGTGTTTGCATTCCCTGGATGCAGTGAGGTGTTTGCCGCCACACAAACTACATATCGGCTCACAAACGTGATCCTCTTCTTGCTGGATAGCTTGTCTGCAAGCCCTGCAGACGGAAGCGTCTGGCGTCGGGCACACGTCAGAGCGGTGTCCGAGTCGGCCGCAGGCATAGCAGACGTCGACTTGCTTCCTGTATAAAGTGCACTTGAGGAGGATACCGCCGTAGGAAACATAATTGGGAACCTTGTACCCGTCGAACAGCACTATGATCACGCCAGTACTTTTGATTCTCTTCGCTCCGAGGGCCAGCGGATTTTTTGCGTTAACAATCTTGCGGTCGATGACCTCTGGGCCGTCGCTAAGCGGGATCCCGCGGATGACTCCTTTGCAGGTGGCATGTGGAGCAGCCACGTACGCACTGACTTCGTGGTCCTGACCGGCCACTGTAATAGCTTCAACGTTAACGTAGCGCTTGACATTCTCAGTGCTCGGAGTACTGACGACCATGATATTTTGCAGGGGATTAGGGCACATCGTGTCCATATTTCTCCCGTCCGGATCGAGCCCAGCCGCCCCCCATATGGCCTCTGCCACGACAGACGGGCCAACCTTGCTGATACATAGACCGCCTCTCGGCCTCACAACGACCTTAGTTTCTTCTCGTGGCAGCGGTGGCATCTTGCTGCCCCTTATAATATTTTTCTTGACATTCCCGAAGCCGCGACGGCCGGGCATGTGCTCTTCAGCGTTGGTCTGAGACGCCGGCGTTTTGGCGCCAAAAGCTCCGCCAGCTTTTTTCGCTTCCGATCGTCTTCTAGTCACCGTAATCCACCCGGAATCCCTGTCAATCTCCTCAGCGTCCACCGGGGTCTCCGCTCCGTCGCATTCCATCTCGTAATGTGGCGAGAAAAAGTTCTTTTCTCTCAGAGACGCGATGCCTGTTCGCCGCGGAGACAGCGGCCCGGCCGGGCCGAACGGCGGCGTCTAGCTGCACACCCGGCGTGGTCGGCACAAAAGTCACTTATAAACTTGAAAATAATGCACTCACCGGTGCGAGTCCTGTGTGTACTAAGTCCCGATGGTCTTAGAAGTCCGACGCTACACAGTTTCGGTTGAGCACGGTCTCACAAAGCACCAAGAAAATAAGAAAACACGGGAGCCGATCGGAGCGCGTCCGACCTGCACGGCGCCATCCTCGCGTCCAGGAGAGGAAATGTGATCTAAATTTGAGCTGCGCATGAAATGCCCTTAATGCATTTATGCACGTGATTTGACGCACGTTATACGCGCATACTCATGAGATGTCATGACATATATTTTGTATATGCTCTGCTTGTATGTTTTGTCATTGATTTGATGACAAAGGTGTAAATTATGCTCTGTAGCGCATGTATGTCATGGCGTGATATGTGCAGTGTGGTGTATGCATGACATATAACATGTACGAGGGGCTATACCCTAAGGTAACCGGAATAGCGCAGCGCTGGCCCGAGCGAGCCTGGTATGGAATGCTTGCTCTAGGCGAGCGGACCATTCGCCTGAAAGAGGGAATTGATTAGAGGAGAAAAATCACTCGACTAGAGAATATTTTCCTGGTAGAATCCATGGGATGCAATGAATTTCAAAAAGTGCGGCACGATGCTCGCCTAGCGGGAGAATTCCGAGATACGGTAGCTCCACATTCTACAGCGCTATTCCGGTTACTGTTCGGTACCCCCCTCATAAATTTTTGCCATGCTGTGACGAAATCGGTTGTTGAACACAGATTACTATTGAGCCCAACGTTTCGGAAAACAAAACGTCTTTTCAAGCACCAAATGCCTTCCACAATGGATGGATGGAAAAACTTTATTTCGTCAGAAAACAGTGGGGACGATTCCGTGTTAGATGGCCATCACCCCAGGTTGACGGCGACCTGTGTGGCCCACTCCACGACCCTTATCTGGACGACTGGGTCTGAGCTGGTCACACGGCCTCCACTGCTCGAGAGAGGGATCACGCATAATATCCCCCGGTGGCGGCACCATGCTACATTCCCACAGTATATGGTCATAACTTGCCACTGCCTGGCACCATTTGCATTGTGGCTTAATCTCCTCCGGGTATATTTTGGCTCAACACGTATGGGTTGGGAAAAGATCGCGTCTGCAGTTTTCTCCAGACGCATTCCTGCGCCTTGGTCAACCGCTTGTTGTCCTTCACGACATCACCAATCATTATAAACTAGAGCGTAGGCTTATCCTTCCACAACACCTGTTTCATGTATGCCTTGTTTACTCTCCCCCTCCCTCCCGCAGGAATAACAATAAGCTTGCGCGCAAAAAAAAAGTGTTGCAGAGGTAAAGCGGATGCGACAAAGGTTAAATACTGATATTCGTCTTTGACAGAGTGGGAACTTTTTTTTCTTATCGCAAGGACCACGTCACAGGCTGGGCGGCAATTAAATATAACAATTTGTTGTAAGAAACCACCTCAGTCTAAGATGGGTGGTTTTATCGGAAGACAAGAAGTAAGGCTGAAGTGGCAGGTAATTAATTTCCATTAAAGATAAGAGAGGAGGGCGAGGTAGATGTAAAATGTCGGCTGATTTTACGGGGAAGACTTGTCTATCTCTAATGATAGATGCTGCATTTACTGGCAAGTTCACCTGAGCGAACTGCTTCGGAAATAAATGATTGATTGTTCTCTAGCTCTTTCTTCTTTTCAGCAAAGCTGAATCAGGCTCATCTAATCTGAAGCCTTTTTAATCGAAGCCATAAATTCAGAGCGCTGGCAGGAAGCAGATAATGGAGAAAAGCAAGGATAACGACAAGAGAAAGAAAAATCTGGCAGAGGGAAGCCTTGAGCTACTCACTCAACAGCTCACTTCGTTGTTCACTACAGTGTAATGAACAGGTGTTGAAATACGGCTATTTCTTTTTTATCTCTGGGAGCGCGAGAACCAATCACACTAATACCTCTGACACAGAGGTATTAATGCGTTTAGCTTTTATCTCTATGGCAACGGTGGAAGCGGTTGATGGTCGCATCGTCAGAAGTCGCCCTTACGATAAGCGGCCTGTTGAAGCTTCTCGCTTAGACAATTCGACCATTTCCTTTGACGGCGAAGGGTTGTACTGTCGTCTCCAGAGAGCTGTGTTTATGAAATAGATTGCGAAGCTAACACAATGATATTAGTGACATTAAACGTCGTTTCTTGGAAGGATCCATGCATAATTTTGCATTTTTTCAAACAATTATGCACATGACGGCGCTTTCTCTCTACACTATGCCTCGCGGAAGAGCGCCATTCTGCCAAAGTGAAGTATACCCGTAGCTGCCGCCATGTTTTCGTTGTATAAGTCCACACGTGTGTTCAATGTGCCCGTGCCAACAATATTTTTGTGTTTGGCGCCATTTTTATCTTTTAGCTGTCCTCTCGGATGCAATGTTGTTGCACTGTATACCATGTGCTTCCGTGCATTGCTTAGTGCGTTCACTCTTCATAACAGCAAAACACGTACAAATCTAGCGTTACAAGACTGTGGCCGAGCTTTCCGTATATTACATGGCAAACTTGACGCCAAGACCAGGGCATGAATACCACTCTGCACTCTAAGCTAAATGCAGCAAATTGAATCATTTTTGTCTCCTATAATTTGGCCTTGAATGGTATTTCGATTGTTCTCGAACTGCAGGTCACAGTGGCTGTAGAACGTCAGGACATCGTTCATCAGACCATGATGGACCTGTTACAAGATCCCACGATCGTCGATCTCGGCTTCTACTCCGCGACACATAATTCGTGTCAGCACGTCGTGTTGAAGATTCTTGGCCTACTAGGCATTCAAGTGCCAACATCTCTCGTCACTCTGCAAGGACTCTTGCACGCCGCAACTACGGAGGCCTCTGTGGCCGCGGCATTTCTGACGGGAGCCGTGGGCGTCGCGGCTGGAGGAAGCGTCGCGGGAAGCTAAAGGCAGAACAACACGTCCGCTGCCCGAGCGCGCGCTGTACGCGCTCCGGAGCCGCGAATGCGCAGATGGGTGGAAGCCGCCATAAACTTGTGGTGCACGTGCGCATATGCACCAGAATGCAAAATCGCCGAGCGGCATATCGCTATCTCTCTCTGCCTATCTTCTTTCGCTCCACGCTAACGCAAGAGTGCTCGCGTGTGCACACGCACCAACACGTGTGCGTGTGCGGCACTTGTATAGCTGTGCATTCAATAATGAAAAAGCATCACGTCGCTGATAAAAATTCTAAGTGGACAAATTCACGCGGTCGGGTCACGGAGAAAGTAATTTTGGATGCGGAACTCTCCCCGCGTTCTCGTATACCTCGCAGGATCACGGAGGCGGGCGTCCTCACGGCGCAGCGATTGCAGTCCTGCCCGAAATAGCGCCAAATGGGATTTGCTGCGCCGTCCTCATAAAGCCGTATAAATTGCCCCAAACAGTGTCTCTAACTTGTTCGTATCGATCACCGGTGAAGCACGTGCATCCCGATCTCGGGGCGCAGCGTAATTATTTAAAACATTGGTCACGGGCCAATAATTAAGGATGCCGAACAGTGCTTGCATCCCTATAAAGCCGCGAGGCACTTTGACGACGCAGCTTCTGTGGTGCCGGTCGGCTCGACGGCGGCAGCGCTATGCGCCCCGACTTCAAGACCAATCGGCGGCGACCAAGTGGCGATGATTAATCGGCTGACGCCTTCTGCTCGGCAAACTCTGGTAGTAGCTCGTTGCAAGCGTATCACGGCATGTAATATGGCAATATTCAGCAATAGCGAGTGTGCTACTAACTTCAGGTTTGCGACGTTGCGGAATGAAATAAACTCGCGATATATTAAGCAACGATACACTAGAACTCCACTATATCGAACTCGGCTAAGTGACATTATTCTTTAGAATCGACTGCCTTCTAACGCGGCGATACTTTACGTGAATGCATAGGAAAATCGTCGAACAAAATGGCGAAGCACTTGATATATTGAGCATCGAGACTCGACATGCCCAAAGAAGTTAGCTTTCCGTCGCATAATATTGGCTTTTCAACACGGCAGGTTGAAAAGCCAATATTTTATTTTTTCTTTCTTTCACTATTGTTCTTTGTTGTATTTCTTTCAGTGTTGTTATTTTTTGCCATGTTCATGTTGTACCCACGCCCTCTGTAACACCCTCTGGGTCTTGAGGGTATACTAATAAATAAATAAATAAATAAATAAATAAATAAATAAATTAATAAATAAATAAATAAATAAATAAATAAATAAATAAATAAAGTGCGGCTGTATGGTCACTACAAGAGGGCCATATACCTGTTTTGTATACCTATGGAAAAATCGTGTGTAGTCCGATATGTGTGGATATGTGTTTGTTCGGAGGCAGCGCCAGTGCCTGGCATGCTGGCTGCTTAAGTTGGGATGCGGAGGGGCGTACTTCGTCTTGTAAGGCGTTGGTTTTCCAATGTGTGGTTGCTTGTTACGTTTTGTTCTTCATGGCGGCATGCGAGTGCCCTGAGAAGGGTCCTGCCTCTCGGCCAGCAAGTCCGCCAGCTACTCAGTTTGCCTCCTCATTCTCCCTGAGGCCCGCATGGACTGGGCACCAAGTGACGCCATGTACCACCGTGGTGGTAAAAGCATTTATTGGAAAAACAGGGAGGTGTGCCGGGACCGCCCCTGAAGAGGACGGTACCTACAAATTGTAGGTGGGGCTCCCTAGTGCGGGACCTCATTGGCATCGTTTGATGCCTGGGCTCGTCGGACCAAGGCTTTTT